>NC_069500.1:1437932645-1438020145 GCF_027579735.1 Bombina bombina
CACTCACTAGCCAAGCAGAGTCTACTAAATCCCAGGTTCTGGTTATGGCTGCAAATACACCAGCAAGTTCCTACCAGGCTATTCATGCTTTACAGTACAAACCCACACTCACTAGCCAAGCAGAGTCTACTAAATCCCAGGTTCTGGTTATGGCTGCAAACACACCACCAAGTTCCTACCAGGCTATTCATGCTTTACAGTACAAACCCACACTCACTAGCCAAGCAGAGTCTACTAGAGGCAGCAAGAACAAACCTCTCTAGTGCAAGGTCTGAGCAAACAAGGAATGTGTGCCCTAGGTGTGACAGGGTACATCCACCTCAAAGATGCCCTGCATTTGGGTGTGTTTGTTACACTTGTCACAAAAGGAATCATTTTGCAAAATGCTGTAAATCACAGGGCCAGGAGTGTGACAGAGTAAAAACAGCTGAGACTTTATTTATAGGAGCAATATTGAAAAATGTAAAACAAGAACTAAAACATTCTGCATGGTTCTCTGAAGTGCAAATCAATGGTGCACCCATTAACTGGATACTGGTGCTGAGGCAAATGTGCTACCTATCACTCTCTTAAAAAAGATCCCTGCACAGTTCTGCATCAGAAATACTAACACTATGTTAATTGGTTATGGGGGTTCCATCAAGAAGGTATGGTGCATCTCACTGCAGCCACCTCCACACATACAGCAGAGCTGGAATTCTTTGCTACGCGATGCTCCTCACTTCCATTATTAGGAAAAGCAGCATGCCAGGAACTGGATTTACTTTGCAAAGTTCACACAGTATCTACACGAAAACTTTATACAAAAGATGATCTGGTAAAACATTACCCTGATGCATTTCAAGGAATTGGGCAATTTAAAGGAACTTACCACATCTATTTGGACCCAAGTGTTGCTCCAGTCATACATGGTTGCAGGAAAATCCCATTTGCAATACTGGGCAAGCTTAAAGAGACTCTACTGCAGTTAGAAAAGATAGGAATTATAGGGAGGGTTATATGGTGCAATAGGAGGAGTTATAGGGAGGGTTATATGGTGTAATACGAGGAGTTATAGGGAGCAGTTATATGGTGCAATAGGAGGAGTTATAGAGAGGGTTATATGGGGCAATAGGAGGAGTTATAGGGAGGGTTATATGGTGCAATAGGAGGAGTTATAGGGAGGGTTATATGGGTCAGTAGGAGGAGTTATAAGGAGGGTTATATGGTGCAATAGGAGGAGTTATAGGGAGGGTTATATGGTGTAATACGAGGAGTTATAGGGAGCAGTTATATGGTGCAATAGGAGGAGTTATAGAGAGGGTTATATGGGGCAATATGAGGAGTTATAGGGAGGGTTATATGGTGCAATAGGAGGAGTTATAGGGAGGGTTATATGGGTCAGTAGGAGGAGTTATAAGGAGGGTTATATGGTGCAATAGGAGGAGTTATAGGGAGGGTTATATGGTGCAATAGGAGGAGTTATAGGGAGGGTTATATGGTGCAATAGGAGGAGTTATATGGTGAGTTATATGGCGCAATAGGAGGAGTTATAGAGAGGTTAATATGGTGCAATAGGAGGAATTATAGGGATGGTTATATGGTGCAATAGGAGGAGTTATAGGGAGGGTTATATGGTGCAATAGGAGGAGTTATACGGAGGGTTATATGGTGCAATAGGAGGAGTCATAGGGAGGGTTATATGGTGCAATAGGAGGAGTTATAGGGAGAGTTATATGGTGCAATAAGAGGAGTTATAGAGAGGGTTATGTGCAATAGGAGGAGCTCTAGGAAGGGTTATATGGTGCAATAGGAGGAGTTATAGGGAGGGTTATATGGTGCAATAAGAGGAGTTATAGAGAGGGTTATGGGCAATAGGAGGAGTTATAGGGAGGGTTATATGGTGCAATAGGAGGAGTTATAGGGATGGTTATATGTTGCAATAGGAGGAGTTATAGGGAGCAGTTATATGGTGCAATAGGAGGAGTTATAGGGAGGGTTATATGGTGCAATAGGAGGAGTTATAGGGAGGGTTATATGGTGCAATAGGAGGAGTTATAGGGAGGGTTATATGGTGCAATAAGAGGAGTTATAGCGAGGGTTATATGGTGCAATAGGAGGAGTTATAGGGAGGGTTATATGGTGTAATAGGAGGAGTTATAGGGAGGGTTATATGGTGCAATAGGAGGAGTTATACGGAGGGTTATATGGTGCAATAGGAGGAGTTATAGGGAGGGTTATATGGTGCAATAGGAGGAGTTATAGGGAGGGTTATATGGTGCAATAGGAGGAGTTATAGGGAGGGTTATATGGTGCAATAGGAGGAGTTATACAGAGGGCTATATGGTGCAATAGGAGGAGTTATAGGGAAGGTTATATGGTGCAATATGTGGAGTTATGTGGAGGATTATATGGGACATTTCAATGACTTGTAGGAAGGGTTATTAAGAGCAACAGAAGCAGTTTGAAAGTATAAAAACCTGTTTAATATTTTGTGCAGTTGAGACTGCATTATGAGTAGATTTTGACAGTTTATTCTGGTAATACTGACCCTACGTGTGGTTGAGGCATTACGTTTAATAACACAGCAGTAGTACCTATAGTCCTAGCACCAGTAGACCTTCCCTGAGGTACATGTTTATGGGTTCCTTATGCTCCCACATATACTTATAAACAAGGAATACAACATTTATTCACAATAGGTTCAGTACAGCCTCATGTAATGGTTTCTAGTCGTGGCTGCAGTCTGTGGTTCCTGGTTAGGTTCTCTTTGATATCTGATGTCCTTGTCACTTGTTTCTACTTCCGGTCAGTCCTGTAACTTCTTCACAAGCTTCCCACAGCTTCTTAGCTACAGCCAGATCTCGCGTTTTCTCTGAGGGTAACACCACTGTGCAGTCACTATCTATATATTTCCCCGTTATGCCCTCGGCCTCTTCAGAGATCGCACAGTATATTGTGCTTGCAGCCCCCTCTTCTGCAGTCTGATGGAAAGGGAGAGAGAGAGAAAATTTGAGAAGAAAACAAATGTGTATATCTGAAAGAGGAAATCAGTGATCTAATCATTCAACCTAATCTATATCCCTGGCTGCCTTCTTGACCAATAACTCAACCATGCAGTAAGAGAGTAGACCAATGAGAGATCTCAATTAGGGCAACTGGAACATGGTCATATATGTCAGTGTGCCTACATTAATAGCTAAACAAAAACCGCAAATGAGAGGGCGCTAAAAGCTAAGAGAAACCAACACACTTAATCAGCATTAATTAAGCATTCATAATAAAGAAAACATTACACCAAGTAATTTGAAAAGTTTACTATCAAAGATAAATTGTACAATACACGGGACGTCTCCCTGCAAAGATATATAATACAAATAAAATAAATTAAAAGGAAAGTACTATATGGAATACCACCCTAAAAAATTAAAAAATATATAAAAATGAAAAATATCAAAAAATCAAAAAATAATGTTGCTGGCTAAGAGAATATCCAATCAAGGGAAGCGTCAGATGTTCCTCTTTATTACTGTGGGATCCAGTATGTATCAGTGTTGGAAAGCAAATGTTGCTAGTTAGAAAGTGTCGATGTGATAGTTACTCCATATATTTGTATCAACTCTTCAAGTGTTAGTAACACATATTGCAATTATTTCCCATAATCTTATATGTAGGCTAAAACACTGCTTCAATATATACAGAATGTGCAGTAGGTGAAACTTTGTTTATCAGAAGGTATATTTGTATCACTTCAGATAAATGAGTATTGACTCCGTGAGCCTTGTTTGTCAGTCACTGGTTATTTGTATTGTGCACAGTTCTCACCTTAACAGCCTGCTATATGTCAATTTACTCAGCAAAACAACTTATACTTTTTACCGGAACTTTTCCTCGCCAAGCGCGATGACACTCTTGGACGGCTGTGTGTCAGATGATCACACTTGACAGGCAGCTTGGGGTAATACCGGAATCTTTTCCTCGCCAAGTGCGATGACACTCTTGAACGGCTGTGTACCAGATGATCTCACTTGACAGGCAGCTGGGGTAATACCGGAATCTTTTCTTCACCGAAACCGTTACCTCTCCAGTCAGCGTCTTTCTGAGATTTTCACCTCCGTTGGTTATATGCAGCTGTAGCAAAAGGGTAATCAGCTGGGCTGATAATATGAAGCAACCTCCGCTCTTAGCGTATTTCACGCGCGGGTAATCAGCTAGGTACCTAGTTACAAGTTCTTGACAGGGTCAGCAACTCTCTTTCTTCTACGCGTTTCACCCGTGTGGTTGGGCTTTCTCAAGAGCTTGTAACTAGGTACCTAGCTGATTACCCGCGCGTGAAATACGCTAAGAGCGGAGGTGTCTTCATATTATCAGCCCAGCTGATTACCCTTTTGCTACAGCTGCATATAACCAACAGAGGTGAAAATCTCAGAAAGACGCTGACTGGAGAGGTAACGGTTTCGGCGAAGAAAAGATTCCGGTATTACCCCAGCTGCCTGTCAAGTGAGATCATCTGGTACACAGCCGTTCAAGAGTGTCATCGCACTTGGCGAGGAAAAGATTCCGGTATTACCCCAAGCTGCCTGTCAAGTGTGATCATCTGACACACAGCCGTCCAAGAGTGTCATCGCGCTTGGCGAGGAAAAGTTCCGGTAAAAAGTATAAGTTGTTTTGCTGAGTAAATTGACATATAGCAGGCTGTTAAGGTGAGAACTGTGCACAATACAAATAACCAGTGACTGACAAACAAGGCTCACGGAGTCAATACTCATTTATCTGAAGTGATACAAATATACCTTCTGATAAACAAAGTTTCACCTACTGCACATTCTGTATATATTGAAGCAGTGTTTTAGCCTACATATAAGATTATGGGAAATAATTGCAATATGTGTTACTAACACTTGAAGAGTTGATACAAATATATGGAGTAACTATCACATCGACACTTTCTAACTAGCAACATTTGCTTTCCAACACTGATACATACTGGATCCCACAGTAATAAAGAGGAACATCTGACGCTTCCCTTGATTGGATATTCTCTTAGCCAGCAACATTATTTTTTGATTTTTTGATATTTTTCATTTTTATATATTTTTTAATTTTTTAGGGTGGTATTCCATATAGTACTTTCCTTTTAATTTATTTTATTTGTATTATATATCTTTGCAGGGAGACGTCCCGTGTATTGTACAATTTATCTTTGATAGTAAACTTTTCAAATTACTTGGTGTAATGTTTTCTTTATTATGAATGCTTAATTAATGCTGATTAAGTGTGTTGGTTTCTCTTCGCTTTTAGCGCCCTCTCATTTGCGGTTTTTGTTTAGTTTTATCTTTTTGCCATCTAGGGGAGGTGGCAGGAGAGTGGCTTAGATAAACCTTCAGATTTTAGCGCTGTATTATTCCTTTTTACATTAATAGCTACTTCCCTACATCAGTAATTGTTACTTTACTAGATTGTGATACCTTTTAATAAACCAACAAGATCAATGAAATCTTATGGAATAAACTAAATTTTATTGGTCCATTTAAACATATAAAAATCTACTAAAGGAACATTATCTGTGGGACCAATACACCAACAACACTTATGATACATCAAATAAGACATTCTGAGTACTGCCACCAGATGTCACTATAGAGTAGCAGTGAAAGTTAACTGATATACAAACACTGTTGTGCAGCTTGTGCTGGGTATCTCTTTACTTCCTCTACAGCATCAGATGTGACAGCTACTGATATACAAACACTGTTGTGCAGCTAGTGCTGGGTATCTCTTTACTTCCTCTACAGCAGATTCAGATGTGACAGCTACTGATATACAAACACTGTTGTGCAGCTAGTACTGGGTATCTCTTTACTTCCTCTACAGCAGCTTCAGATGTGACAGCTACTGATATACAAACACTGTTGTGCAGCTTGTGCTGGGTATCTCTTTACTTCCTCTACAGCATCAGATGTGACAGCTACTGATATACAAACACTGTTGTGCAGCTAGTGCTGGGTATCTCTTTACTTCCTCTACAGCAGCTTCAGATGTGACAGCTACTGATATACAAACACTGTTGTGCAGCTAGTACTGGGTATCTCTTTACTTCCTCTACAGCTTCAGATGTGACAGCTACTGATATACAAACACTGTTGTGCAGCTAGTGCTGGGTATCTCTTTACTTCCTCTACAGCATCAGATGTGACAGCTACTGATATACAAACACTGTTGTGCAGCTAGTGCTGGGTATCTCTTTACTTCCTCTACAGCAGCTTTAGATGTGACAGCTACTGATATACAAACACTGTTGTGCAGCTTGTGCTGGGTATCTCTTTACTTCCTCTACAGCATCAGATGTGACAGCTACTGATATACAAACACTGTTGTGCAGCTAGTGCTGGGTATCTCTTTACTTCCTCTACAGCAGCATCAGATGTGACAGCTACTGATATACAAACACTGTTGTGTAGCTAGTGCTGGGTATCTCTTTACTTCCTCTACAGCAGCTTTAGATGTGACAGCTACTGATATACAAACACTGTTGTGCAGCTAGTGCTGGGTATCTCTTTACTTCCTCTACAGCAGCTTTAGATGTGACAGCTACTGATATACAAACACTGTTGTGCAGCTAGTGCTGGGTATCTCTTTACTTCCTCTACAGCAGCTTCAGATGTGACAGCTACTGATATACAAACACTGTTGTACAGCTAGTGCTGGGTATCTCTTTACTTCCTCTACAGCAGCTTCAGATGTGACAGCTACTGATATACAAACACTGTTGTGCAGCTAGTGCTGGGTATCTCTTTACTTCCTCTACAGCAGCTTCAGATGTGACAGCTACTGATATACAAACACTGTTGTGCAGCTAGTGCTGGGTATCGCTTTACTTCCTCTACAGCAGCTTCAGATGTGACAGCTACTGATATACAAACACTGTTGTGCAGCTAGTACTGGGTATCTCTTTACTTCCTCTACAGCAGCTTCAGATGTGACAGCTACTGATATACAAACACTGTTGTGCAGCTAGTGCTGGGTATCTCTTTACTTCCTCTATAGCAGCTTCAGATGTGACAGCTACTGATATACAAACACTGTTGTGCATCTAGTGCTGGGTATCTCTTTACTTCCTCTACAGCAGCTTCAGATGTGACAGCTACTGATATACAAACACTGTTGTGCAGCTAGTGCTGGGTATCGCTTTACTTCCTCTACAGCAGCTTCAGATGTGACAGCTACTGATATACAAACACTGTTGTGCAGCTAGTGCTGGGTATCTCTTTACTTCCTCTACAGCAGCATTAGATGTGACAGCTACTGATATACAAACACTGTTGTGCAGCTAGTGCTGGGTATCTCTTTACTTCCTCTACAGCTTCAGATGTGACAGCTACTGATATACAAACACTGTTGTACAGCTAGTGCTGGGTATCTCTTTACTTCCTCTACAGCAGCTTCAGATGTGACAGCTACTGATATACAAACACTGCTGTGCAGCTAGTGCTGGGTATCTCTTTACTTCCTCTACAGCAGCTTCAGATGTGACAGCTACTGATATACAAACACTGTTGTGCAGCTAGTGCTGAGTATCTCTTTACTTCCTCTACAGCAGCTTCAGATGTGACAGCTACTGATATACAAACACTGTTGTGCAGCTAGTGCTGGGTATCTCTTTACTTCCTCTACAGCAGCTTCAGATGTGACAGCTACTGATATACAAACACTGTTGTGCAGCTAGTGCTGGGTATCTCTTTACTTCCTCTACAGCAGCTTTAGATGTGACAGCTACTGATATACAAACACTGTTGTGCAGCTAGTGCTGGGTATCTCTTTACTTCCTCTACAGCATCAGATGTGACAGCCACTGATATACAAACACTGTTGTGCAGCTAGTGCTGGGTATCTCTTTACTTCCTCTACAGCAGCTTCAGATGTGACAGCTACTGATATACAAACACTGTTGTGCAGCTAGTTCTGGGTATCTCTTTACTTCCTCTACAGCATCAGATGTGACAGCTACTGATATACAAACACTGTTGTGCAGCTAGTGCTGGGTATCTCTTTACTTCCTCTACAGCAGCTTCAGATGTGACAGCTACTGATTTACAAATACTGTTGTGCAGCTAGTACTGGGTATCTCTTTACTTCCTCTACAGCAGCTTCAGATGTGACAGCTACTGATATACAAACACTGTTGTACAGCTAGTGCTGGGAATCTCTTTACTTCCTCTACAGCAGCTTCAGATGTGACAGCTACTGATATACAAACACTGTTGTGCAGCTAGTGCTGGGTATCTCTTTACTTCCTCTACAGCAGCTTCAGATGTGACAGCTACTGATATACAAACACTGTTGTGCAGCTAGTACTGGGTATCTCTTTACTTCCTCTACAGCAGCTTCAGATGTGACAGCTACTGATATACAAACACTGTTGTGCAGCTAGTGCTGAGTATCTCTTTACTTCCTCTACAGCAGCTTCAGATGTGACAGCTACTGATATACAAACACTGTCACACAGATGTGACAGCTACTGATATACAAACACTGTTGTGCAGCTAGTGCTGGGTATCTCTTTACTTCCTCTACAGCAGCTTTAGATGTGACAGCTACTGATATACAAACACTGTTGTGCAGCTAGTGCTGGGTATCTCTTTACTTCCTCTACAGCAGCTTCAGATGTGACAGCTACTGATATACAAACACTGTTGTACAGCTAGTGCTGGGTATCTCTTTACTTCCTCTACAGCAGCTTCAGATGTGACAGCTACTGATATACAAACACTGTTGTGCATCTAGTGCTGGGTATCTCTTTACTTCCTCTACAGCAGCTTCAGATGTGACAGCTACTGATATACAAACACTGTTGTGCAGCTAGTGCTGGGTATCTCTTTACTTCCTCTACAGCAGCTTCAGATGTGACAGCTACTGATATACAAACACTGTTGTGCAGCTAGTGCTGGGTATCTCTTTACTTCCTCTATAGCAGCTACAGATGTGGACAGCTACTGATATACAAACACTGTTGTGCATCTAGTGCTGGGTATCTCTTTACTTCCTCTACAGCAGCTTCAGATGTGACAGCTACTGATATACAAACACTGTTGTGCAGCTAGTGCTGGGTATCGCTTTACTTCCTCTACAGCAGCTTCAGATGTGACAGCTACTGATATACAAACACTGTTGTGCAGCTAGTGCTGGGTATCTCTTTACTTCCTCTACAGCAGCATTAGATGTGACAGCTACTGATATACAAACACTGTTGTGCAGCTAGTGCTGGGTATCTCTTTACTTCCTCTACAGCTTCAGATGTGACAGCTACTGATATACAAACACTGTTGTACAGCTAGTGCTGGGTATCTCTTTACTTCCTCTACAGCAGCTTCAGATGTGACAGCTACTGATATACAAACACTGCTGTGCAGCTAGTGCTGGGTATCTCTTTACTTCCTCTACAGCAGCTTCAGATGTGACAGCTACTGATATACAAACACTGTTGTGCAGCTAGTGCTGAGTATCTCTTTACTTCCTCTACAGCAGCTTCAGATGTGACAGCTACTGATATACAAACACTGTTGTGCAGCTAGTGCTGGGTATCTCTTTACTTCCTCTACAGCAGCTTCAGATGTGACAGCTACTGATATACAAACACTGTTGTGCAGCTAGTGCTGGGTATCTCTTTACTTCCTCTACAGCAGCATTAGATGTGACAGCTACTGATATACAAACACTGTCGTGCAGCTAGTGCTGGGTATCTCTTTACTTCCTCTACAGCATCAGATGTGACAGCCACTGATATACAAACACTGTTGTGCAGCTAGTGCTGGGTATCTCTTTACTTCCTCTACAGCAGCTTCAGATGTGACAGCTACTGATATACCAAACACTGTTGTGCAGCTAGTTCTGGGTATCTCTTTACTTCCTCTACAGCAGCTTCAGATGTGACAGCTACTGATTTACAAATACTGTTGTGCAGCTAGTACTGGGTATCTCTTTACTTCCTCTACAGCAGCTTCAGATGTGACAGCTACTGATATACAAACACTGTTGTACAGCTAGTGCTGGGAATCTCTTTACTTCCTCTACAGCAGCTTCAGATGTGACAGCTACTGATATACAAACACTGTTTGTGCAGCTAGTGCTGGGTATCTCTTTACTTTCCTCTACAGCAGCTTCAGATGTGACAGCTACTGATATACAAACATGTTGTGCAGCTAGTGCTGGGTATCTCTTTACTTCCTCTACAGCAGCTTCAGATGTGACAGCTACTGATATACAAACACTGTTGTGCAGCTAGTGCTGAGTATCTCTTTACTTCCTCTACAGCAGCTTCAGATGTGACAGCTACTGATATACAAACACTATTGTGCAGCTAGTGCTGGGTATCTCTTTACTTCCTCTACAGCATCAGATGTGACAGCTACTGATATACAAACACTGTTGTGCAGCTAGTGCTGGGTATCTCTTTACTTCCTCTACAGCATCAGATGTGACAGCTACTGATATACAAACACTGTTGTGCAGCTAGTGCTGGGTATCTCTTTACTTCCTCTACAGCAGCTTCAGATGTGACAGCTACTGATTTACAAACACTGTTGTGCAGCTAGTGCTGGGTATCTCTTTACTTCCTCTACAGCAGCTTCAGATGTGACAGCTACTGATATACAAACACTGTTGTACAGCTAGTGCTGGGTATCTCTTTACTTCCTCTACAGCAGCATCAGATGTGACAGCTACTGATATACAAACACTGTTGTGCAGCTAGTGCTGGGTATCTCTTTACTTCCTCTACAGCAGCATCAGATGTGACAGCTACTGATATACAAACACTGTTGTGCAGCTAGTGCTGGGTATCACTTTACTTCCTCTACAGCAGATTCAGATGTGACATCTACTGATATACAAACACTGTTGTGCAGCTAGTGCTGGGTATCTCTTTACTTCCTCTACAGCAGCTTCAGATGTGACAGCTACTGATATACAAACACTGTTGTGCAGCTAGTGCTGGGTATCTCTTTACTTCCTCTACAGCAGCTTCAGATGTGACAGCTACTGATATACAAACACTGTTGTGCAGCTTGTGCTGGGTATCTCTTTACTTCCTCTACAGCAGCTTCAGATGTGACAGCTACTGATATACAAACACTGTTGTGCAGCTTAGTGCTGGGTATCTCTTTACTTCCTCTACAGCTTCAGATGTGACAGCTACTGATATACAAACACTGTTGTGCAGCTAGTGCTGGGTATCTCTTTACTTCCTCTACAGCAGCTTCAGATGTGACAGCCAACTGATATACAAAACACTGTTGTGCAGCTAGTGCTGGGTATCTCTTTACTTCCTCTACAGCAGCTTTAGATGTGACAGCTACTGGTATACAAACACTGTTGTGCAGCTAGTGCTGGGTATCTCTTTACTTCCTCTACAGCAGCTTCAGATGTGACAGCTACTGATATACAAACCACTGTTGTGCAGCTAGTGACTGGGTATCTCTTTACTTCCTCTATAGCAGCTTCAGATGTGACAGCTACTGATATACAAACACTGTTGTGCATCTAGTGCTGGGTATCTCTTTACTTCCTCTACAGCAGCTTCAGATGTGACAGCTACTGATATACAAAACACTGTTGTGCAGCTAGTGCTGGGTATCGCTTTACTTCCTCTACAGCAGCTTCAGATGTGACCAGCTACTGATATACAAACACTGTTGTGCAGCTTAGTGCTGGGTATCTCTTTACTTCCTCTACAGCAGCATTAGATGTGACAGCTACTGATATACAAACACTGTTGTGCAGCTAGTGCTGGGTATCTCTTTACTTCCTCTACAGCTTCAGATGTGACAGCTACTGATATACAAACACTGTTGTACAGCTAGTGCTGGGTATCTCTTTACTTCCTCTACAGCAGCTTCAGATGTGACAGCTACTGATATACAAACACTGCTGTGCAGCTAGTGCTGGGTATCTCTTTACTTCCTCTACAGCAGCTTCAGATGTGACAGCTACTGATATACAAACACTGTTGTGCAGCTAGTGCTGAGTTTTCTCTTTACTTCCTCTACAGCAGCTTCAGATGTGACAGCTACTGATATACAAACACTGTTGTGCAGCTAGTGCTGGGTATCTCTTTACTTCCTCTACAGCAGCTTCAGATGTGACAGCTACTGATATACAAACACTGTTGTGCAGCTAGTGCTGGGTATCTCTTTACTTCCTCTACAGCAGCTTTAGATGTGACAGCTACTGATATACAAACACTGTTGTGCAGCTAGTGCTGGGTATCTCTTTACTTCCTCTACAGCATCAGATGTGACAGCCACTGATATACAAACACTGTTGTGCAGCTAGTGCTGGGTATCTCTTTACTTCCTCTACAGCAGCTTCAGATGTGACAGCTACTGATATACAAACACTGTTGTGCAGCTAGTTCTGGGTATCTCTTTACTTCCTCTACAGCAGCTTCAGATGTGACAGCTACTGATTTACAAATACTGTTGTGCAAGCTAGTACTGGGTATCTCTTTACTTCCTCTACAGCAGCTTCAGATGTGACAGCTACTGATATACAAACACTGTTGTACAGCTAGTGCTGGGAATCTCTTTACTTCCTCTACAGCAGCTTCAGATGTGACAGCTACTGATATACAAACACTGTTGTGCAGCTAGTTCTGGGTATCTCTTTACTTCCTCTACAGCAGCTTCAGATGTGACAGCTACTGATATACAAACACTGTTGTGCAGCTAGTGCTGGGGTATCTCTTTACTTCCTCTACAGCATCAGATGTGACAGCTACTGATATACAAACACTGTTGTGCAGCTAGTGCTGGGTATCTCTTTACTTCCTCTACAGCAGCTTTAGATGTGACAGCTACTGATATACAAACACTGTTGTGCAGCTAGTGCTGGGTATCTCTTTACTTCCTCTACAGCAGCTTCAGATGTGACAGCTACTGATATACAAACACTGTTGTACAGCTAGTGCTGGGTATCTCTTTACTTCCTCTACAGCAGCTTCAGATGTGACAGCTACTGATATACAAACACTGTTGTGCATCTAGTGCTGGGTATCTCTTTACTTCCTCTACAGCAGCTTCAGATGTGACAGCTACTGATATACAAACACTGTTGTGCAGCTAGTGCTGGGTATCTCTTTACTTCCTCTACAGCAGCTTCAGATGTGACAGCTACTGATATACAAACACTGTTGTGCAGCTAGTGCTGGGTATCTCTTTACTTCCTCTATAGCAGCTTCAGATGTGACAGCTACTGATATACAAACACTGTTGTGCATCTAGTGCTGGGTATCTCTTTACTTCCTCTACAGCAGCTTCAGATGTGACAGCTACTGATATACAAACACTGTTGTGCAGCTAGTGCTGGGTATCGCTTTACTTCCTCTACAGCAGCTTCAGATGTGACAGCTACTGATATACAAACACTGTTGTGCAGCTAGTGCTGGGTATCTCTCTTTACTTCCTCTACAGCAGCATTAGATGTGACAGCTACTGATATACAAACACTGTTGTGCAGCTAGTGCTGGGTATCTCTTTACTTCCTCTACAGCTTCAGATGTGACAGCTACTGATATACAAACACTGTTGTACAGCTAGTGCTGGGTATCTCTTTACTTCCTCTACAGCAGCTTCAGATGTGACAGCTACTGATATACAAACACTGCTGTGCAGCTAGTGCTGGGTATCTCTTTACTTCCTCTACAGCAGCTTCAGATGTGACAGCTACTGATATACAAACACTGTTGTGCAGCTAGTGCTGAGTATCTCTTTACTTCCTCTACAGCAGCTTCAGATGTGACAGCTACTGATATACAAACACTGTTGTGCAGCTAGTGCTGGGTATCTCTTTACTTCCTCTACAGCAGCTTCAGATGTGACAGCTACTGATATACAAAACACTGTTGTGCAGCTAGTGCTGGGTATCTCTTTACTTCCTCTACAGCAGCTTTAGATGTGACAGCTACTGATATACAAACACTGTTGTGCAGCTAGTGCTGGGTATCTCTTTACTTCCCTCTACAGCATCAGATGTGACAGCCACTGATATACAAACACTGTTGTGCAGCTAGTGCTGGGTATCTCTTTACTTCCTCTACAGCAGCTTCAGATGTGACAGCTACTGATATACAAACACTGTTGTGCAGCTAGTTCTGGGTATCTCTTTACTTCCTCTACAGCAGCTTCAGATGTGACAGCTACTGATTTACAAATACTGTTGTGCAGCTAGTACTGGGTATCTCTTTACTTCCTCTACAGCAGCTTCAGATGTGACAAGCTACTGATATACAAAACACTGTTTGTACAGCTAGTGCTTGGGAATCTCTTTTACTTCCTCTACAGCAGCTTCAGATGTGACAGCTACTGATATACAAACACTGTTGTGCAGCTAGTGCTGGGTATCTCTTTACTTCCTCTACAGCAGCTTCAGATGTGACAGCTACTGATATACAAACACTGTTGTGCAGCTAGTGCTGTGGTATCTCTTTACTTCCTCTACAGCAGCTTCAGATGTGGACAGCTACTGATATACAAAACACTGTTGTGCAGCTAGTGCTGAGTATCTCTTTACTTCCTCTACAGCAGCTTCAGATGTGACAGCTACTGATATACAAACACTATTGTGCAGCTAGTGCTGGGTATCTCTTTACTTCCTCTACAGCATCAGATGTGACAGCTACTGATATACAAACACTGTTGTGCAGCTAGTGTGGGGTATCTCTTTTACTTCCTCTAACAGCATCAGATGTGACAGCTACTGATATACAAACACTGTTGTGCAGCTAGTGCTGGGTATCTCTTTACTTCCGCTACAGCAGCTTCAGATGTGACAGCTACTGATTTACAAACACTGTTGTGCAGCTAGTGCTGGGTATCTCTTTACTTCCTCTACCAGCAGCTTCAGATGTGACAGCTACTGATATACAAACACTGTTGTACAGCTAGTGCTGGGTATCTCTTTACTTCCTCTACAGCAGCATCAGATGTGACAGCTACTGATATACAAACACTGTTGTGCAGCTAGTGCTGGGTATCTCTTTACTTCCTCTACAGCAGCATCAGATGTGACAGCTACTGATATACAAAACACTGTTGTGCAGCTAGTGCTGGGGTATTCACTTTACTTCCTCTACAGCAGATTCAGATGTGACAGCTACTGATATACAAACACTGTTGTGCAGCTTGTGCTGGGTATCTCTTTACTTCCTCTACAGCAGCTTCAGATGTTGACAGCTACTGATATACAAACACTTTTGTGCAGTTAGTGCTGGGTATCTCATTACCTTCCTCTACAGCTTCAGATGTGACAGCTACTGATATTACAAACACTGTTGTGCAGCTAGTGCTGGGTATCTCATTTACTTTCCTCTACAGAGCTTCAGATCGTGACAGCCACTTGATATACAAACACTGTTGTGCAGCTAGTGCTGGGTATTCTCTTACTTCCTCTACAGCAGCTTTAGATGTGACAGCTACTGGCTATACAAACACTGTTGTGCAGCTAGTGCTGGGTATCTCTTTACTTCCTCCTACAGCAGCTTCAGATGTGACAGCTACTGACCTATACAAAACACTGTTGATGCAGCTAGTGCTGGGTATCTCTTTACTCTTCCTCTATAGCAGCTTCAGATGTGACAGCTACTGATATACAAACACTGTTGTGCATCTAGTGCTGGGTATCTCTCTTTACTTCCTCTACAGCAGCTTCAGATGTGACAGCTATGATATACAAAACACTGTTGTGAGCTAGTGCTCGGGTATCGCTTTAACTTCCTCTACAGCAGCTTCAGAAGTGACAGCTACTGATATACAAACACTGTTGTGCAGCTAGTGCTGGGTATCTCTTTACTTCCTCTACAGCAGCTTAGATGTGACAGCTACTGATATACAAACACTGTTGTGCAGCTAGTGCTGGGTATCTCTTTACTTCCTCTACAGCCTTCAGATGTGACCAGCTACTGATATACAAACACTGTTGTACAGCTAGTGCTGGGCTATCTCTTTACTTCCTCTACAGCAGCTTCAGATGTGACAGCTACTGATATACAAACACTGCTGTGCAGCTAGTGCTTGGGTATCTCTTTACTTCCTCTACAGCAGCTTAAGATGTGACAGCGACTGATATACAAACACTGTTGTGCAGCTAGTGCTGAGTATCTCCTTTAATTCCTCTACAGCAGCTTCAGATGTGACAGCTACTGATATACAAACACTGTTGTGCAGCTAGTGCTGGGTATCTCTTTACTTCCTCTACAGCAGCTTCAGATGTGACAGCTACTGATATACAAACACTGTTGTGCAGCTAGTGCTGGGTATGTCTTTACTTCCTCTACAGCAGCTTTAGATGTGACAGCTACTGATATACAAACACTGTTGTGCAGCTAGTGCTGGGTATCTCTTTACTTCCTCTACAGCATCAGATGTGACAGCTACTGATATACAAACACTGTTGTGCAGCTAGTGCTGGGTATCTCTTTACTTCCTCTACAGCAGCTTCAGATGTGACAGCTACTGATATACAAACACTGTTGTGCAGCTAGTTCTGGGTATCTCTTTACTTCCTCTACAGCAGCTTCAGATGTGACAGCTACTGATTTACAAATACTGTTGTGCAGCTAGTACTGGGTATCTCTTTACTTCCTCTACAGCAGCTTCAGATGTGACAGCTACTGATATACAAACACTGTTGTACAGCTAGTGCTGGGTATCTCTTTACTTCCTCTACAGCAGCTTCAGATGTGACAGCTACTGATATACAAACACTGTTGTGCAGCTAGTGCTGGGTATCTCTTTACTTCCTCTACAGCAGCTTCAGATGTGACAGCTACTGATATACAAACACTGTTGTGCAGCTAGTGCTGGGTATCTCTTTACTTCCTCTACAGCAGCTTCAGATGTGACAGCTACTGATATACAAACACTGTTGTGCAGCTAGTGCTGAGTATCTCTTTACTTCCTCTACAGCAGCTTCAGATGTGACAGCTACTGATATACAAACACTATTGTGCAGCTAGTGCTGGGTATCTCTTTACTTCCTCTACAGCATCAGATGTGACAGCTACTGATATACAAACACTGTTGTGCAGCTAGTGCTGGGTATCTCTTTACTTCCTCTACAGCATCAGATGTGACAGCTACTGATATACAAACACTGTTGTGCAGCTAGTGCTGGGTATCTCTTTACTTCCTCTACAGCAGCTTCAGATGTGACAGCTACTGATTTACAAACACTGTTGTGCAGCTAGTGCTGGGTATCTCTTTACTCCTCTACAGCAGCTTCAGATGTGACAGCTACTGATATACAAAACACTGTTGTACCAGCTAGTGCTGGGTATCTCTTTACATCCTCCTACAGCAGCATCAGATGTGGACAGCTACTGATATACAAAACACTGTTGTGCAGCTAGTGCTGGGTATCTCTTTACTTCCTCTACAGCAGCATCAGATGTGACAGCTACTGATATACAAACACTGTTGTGCAGCTAGTGCTGGGTATCCACTTTACTTCCTCTACAGCAGATTCCAGATGTGACATCTACGGATATACAAACACTGTTGTGCAGCTAGTGCTGGGTATCTCTTTACTTCCTCTACAGCAGCTTCAGATGTGACAGCTTACTGTTATACAAACACTGTGTGCAGCTAGTGCTGGGTATCTCCTTTACTTCCTCCTACAGCAGCTTCAGATGTGACAGCTACTGATATACAAACACTGTTGTGCAGCTTGTGCTGGGTATCTCTTTACTTTCCTCTACAGCAGCTTCAGATGTGACAGCTACTGATATACAAACAACTGTTGCTGCAGTTAGTGCTGGGTATCTCCTTTACTTCCTATACAGCTTCAGATGTGACAGCTACAGATATACACAACCACTGTTGTGCAGCTAGTGCTGGGTATCTCTTTACTTCCTCTCACGCCAGCTTCAGATGTGACAGCCACTGATATACAAACACTGGTTGTGCAGCTAGTGCTGGTATCTCTTTCTACATCCTCTACAGCAGCTTTAGATGTGACAGCTACTGGTATTACAAACACTGTTGTGCAGCTAGTGTGGGTATCTCTTTACTTCCTCTACAGGCAAGCTTCAGATGTGTCACAGCCACCTGATATAACAAACACTGTTGTGCAGCTAGTTGCTGGGTATCTCTTTACTTCCTCTACAGCAGCTCTCAGATGTGACAGCCACTGATATACAAAACCACTGTTGTGCAGCTAGTGCTGGGTATCTCTTTACTTCCTCCTACCAGCAGCTTTAGATGTGACAGCTACTGATTTACAAACACTGTTGTGCAGCTAGTGCTGGGTATCTCTTTACTTCCTCTACAGCATCAGATGTGACAGCTACTGATATACAAACACTGTTGTGCAGTAGTGCTGGGCTATTCTTTTACCTTCCTCTACAGCAGCTTCAAGATGTCGACAGCTACTGATATACAAACCACTGTTGTGCAGCTAGTTCCTGGGTATCTCTTTACTTCCTCTACAGCAGCTTCAGATGTGACAGCTACTGATTTACAAACATCTGTTGTGCAGCTAGTACTGGTATCTCTTTACTTCCTCTACAGCAGCTTCAGATGCTGACAGCTACTGATATACAAAACACTGTTGTACAGCTAGTGCTGGGAATCTCTTTACTTCCTCTACAGCAGCTTCAGATGTGACAGCTACTGATATACAAACACTGTTGTGCAGCTAGTGCTGGGTATCTCTTTACTTCCTCTACAGCAGCTTAGACTGTGACCAGCTACTGATATACAAACAATGTTGTGCAGCTAGTGCTGAGTACCTCTTTACTTCCTCTACAGCAGCTTCAGATGTGACAGCTACTGATATAACAAACACTTTTGTGCAGCTAGTGCTGGGTATCTCTTTACTTCCTTCTACAGCATCAGATGTGACAGCTACTGATATACAAACACTGTTGTGCAGCTAGTGCTGGGTATCTCTTTACTCCTCTACAGCATCAGATGTGACAGCTACTGATATACAAACACTGTTGTGCAGCTAGTGCTGGGTATCTCTTTACTTCCTCTACAGCAGCTTCACATGTGACAGCTACTGATTTACAAACACTGTTGTGCAGCTAGTGCTGGGTATCTCTTTACTTCCTCTACAGCAGCATCAGATGTGACAGCTACTGATATACAAACACTGTTGTGCAGCTAGTGCTGGGTATCTCTTTACTTCCTCTACAGCAGCTTCAGATGTGACAGCTACTGATTTACAAACACTGTTGTGCAGCTAGTGCTGGGTATCTCTTTATTCCTCTACAGCAGCATCAGATGTGACAGCTACTGATATACAAACACTGTTGTGCAGCTAGTGCTGGGTATCACTTTACTTCTTCTATCAGCAGATTCAGAATTGTGACATCTACGGATATACAAACACTGTTGTGAAGCTAGTGCTGGGTAATCTCTTTACTTCCTCTACAGCAGCTTCAGATGTGACAGCTAGCTGATATACAAACACTGTTGTGCAGCTAGTGCTGGGTATCTCTTTTACTTCCTCTACAGCAGCTTTAGATGTGACAGCTACTGATATACAAACACTGTTGTGCAGTTAGTGCTGGGTATCTCTTTACTTCCTCTACAGCTCAGATGTGACAGCTACTGATATACCAAACACTGTTGTGCAGCTAGTGCTGGGTATTCTCTTACTTCCTCTACAGCTGCATCAGATGTGACAGCTAGCTGATATACAAACACTGTTGTGCAGCTAGTGCTGGGTATCTCTTTACTTCCTCTACAGCCAGCTTCAGATGTGACAGCTACTGATATACAAACACTGTTGTGCAGCTAGTGCTGGGTATCTCTTTACTTCCTCTACAGCAGCTTCAGATGTTGACAGCTACTGATATACAAACCACTGTTGTGCAGCTAGTGCTGAGTATCTCTTTACTTCCCTTACAGCAGCTTCAGATGTGACAGCTAGACTGATATACAAACACTGTTGTGCAGCTAGTGCTGGGAATCTCTTTACTTCCTCTACAGCAGCTTCAGATGTTGACAGCTACTCGATATACAAACACTGTTGTGCAGCTAGTGCTCGGGTATCTCTTTACTTCCTCTACAGCAGCTTCAGATGTGACAGCTACTGTTATACAAACACTGTTGTGTAGCTAGTGCTGGGGTATCTCTTACTTCTCTCACAGCAGCTTTCAGATGTGACAGCTACTGATATACAAACACTGTTGTGCAGCTAGTGCTGGGTATCTCTTTACTTCCTCTACAGCAGCTTCAGATGTGACAGCTACTGATATACAAACATGTTGTGCAGCTAGTTGCTGGGTATCTCTTTACTTCCTCTACAGCAGCTTCAGATGTGACAGCTACTGATATAAACACTGTTGTGCAGCTAGTGCTGGGTATCTCTTTACTTCCTCTACAGCAGCTTCAGATGTGACAGCTACTGATTTACAAACACTGTTGTACAGCTAGTGCTGGGTATCTCTTTACTTCCTCTACCAGCAGCTTCAGATGTGACAGCTACTGATATACAAAACACTGTTGTTCCTGCTAGTGCTGAGTATCTCTTTACTTCCTCTACAGCAGCTTCATATGTGACAGCTACTGATATACAAACACTGTTGTGCAGCTAGTGCTGGGTATCTCTTTACTTCCTCTACAGCAGCCTTCAGATGTGACAGCTACTGATATACATAACACTGTTGTGCAGCTAGTGCTGGGTATTCTTTACTTCCTCTACAGCAGCTTCAGATGTGACAGTACTGATATACAAACACTGCTTGTACAGCTAGTGCTGGGTATCTCTTACTTCCTCTACAAACCGCTTCAGATGTGACAGCTACTGATATACAAAACACTGTTGTGCAGCTAGTGCTGGGTATCTCTTCTACTTCCTCTACAGCAGCTTCAGATGTGACAGCTACTGATATACAAACACTGTTGTGCAGCTAGTGCTGGGTAATCTCTTTACTTCCTCTACAGCAGCTTCAGATGTGACAGCTACTGATATACCAAACAACTGTTGTGCAGCTAGTGCCTGGGTATCTCTTTACTTCCTCTACAGCAGCTTAAGATGTGACAGCTACTGATATACAAACACTGTTGTGCAGTTTAGTGCTGGGTATCTCTTTACTTCCTCTACCAAGCCAGATTCAGATGTGACAGCTACTGATATACAAACACTGTGCTGCAGCTAGTGTTGGGTATCTCTTTAACTTCCTCTACAGCATCAGATGTGACAGCTACTGATATACAAAACACTGTTGTTCTGCTAGGTGCTGAGTTATCTGTTTACTTCCTATACAGCAGCTTCAGATGTGACAGCTACCTGATATACAAACAACTGTTGTGCAGCTAGTGCTGGCTATCTATTACTTCCTCTACGCATCAGATGTGACAGCTACTGATATACAAACCACCTGCTTGTTCTGCTAGTGCTGAGTATCTCTTTACTTCCTCTACAGCAGCTTCAGATGTGACAGCTACTGATATACAAAACACTGTTGTGCAGCTAGTGCTGGGTGGCTATCTCTTTACTTCTCTACAGCAGCTTCCAGATGTGACAGCTACTGATATACAAACACTGTTGTGCAGCTAGTACTGGGTATCTCTTTACTTCCTCTACCCTGCATCAGATTGTGACAGCTACTGATATACAAACATGTTGTACAGCTAGTGTTGGGGATCTCTTTACTTCCTCTACAAGCATCAGATGTGACAGCTAATGATATACAAACACTGTTGTGCAGCTAGTGCTGGCTATCTATTTACTTCCTCTACAGCATCAGATTGTGACAGCTACTGATATACAAACACTGTTGTGCAGCTAGTGCTGGGTATCTCTTTACTTCCTCTACAGCAGCTTCAGATGTGACAGCTACTGATATACAAACACTGTTGTGCAGCTAGTACTGGGTATCTCTTTACTTCCTCTACAGCAGCTTCAGATGTGACAGCTACTGATATACAAACACTGTTGTGCAGCTTGTGCTGGGTATCTCTTTACTTCCTCTACAGCATCAGATGTGACAGCTACTGATATACAAACACTGTTGTGCAGCTAGTGCTGGGTATCTCTTTACTTCCTCTACAGCAGCTTCAGATGTGACAGCTACTGATATACAAACACTGTTGTGCAGCTAGTACTGGGTATCTCTTTACTTCCTCTACAGCTTCAGATGTGACAGCTACTGATATACAAACACTGTTGTGCAGCTAGTGCTGGGTATCTCTTTACTTCCTCTACAGCATCAGATGTGACAGCTACTGATATACAAACACTGTTGTGCAGCTAGTGCTGGGTATCTCTTTACTTCCTCTACAGCAGCTTTAGATGTGACAGCTACTGATATACAAACACTGTTGTGCAGCTAGTAGTAGGTATCTCCTTTACTTCCTCTACAGCAGCTCAGATGTGACAGCTACTGATATACAAACACTGTTGTGCAGCTAGTGCTGGGTATCTCTTTACTTCCTCTACAGCAGCATCAGATGTGACAGCTACTGATATATACAAACACTGTTGTGCAGCTAGTGCTGGGTATCTCTTTACTTCCTCTACAGCAGCTTCAGATGTGACAGCTACTGATATACAAACACTGTTGTGCAGCTAGTAGCTGGGGTATCTCTTTACTTCCTCTACAGCAGCTTCAGATGTGACAGCTACTGATATACAAACACTGTTGTGCAGCTAGTGCTGGGTATCTCTTTACTTCCTCTACAGCAGCTCAGATGTGACAGCTACTGATATACAAACACTGTTGTGCAGCTAGTGCTGGGTATCTCTTTACTTCCTCTACAGCAGCTTCAGATGTGACAGCTACTGATATACAAACACTGTTGTGCAGCTAGTGCTGGGTATCTCTTTACTTCCTCTACAGCAGCTTCAGATGTGACAGCTACTGATATACAAACACTGTTGTGCAGCTAGTGCTGGGGATATATCGCTTTACTTCCTCTACAGCAGCTTCAGATGTGACAGCTACTGATATACAAACACTGTTGTGCAGCTAGTACTGGGTATCTCTTTACTTCCTCTACAGCGCTTCAGATGTGACAGCTACTGATATACAAAACACTGTTGTGCAGCTAGTGCTGGGTATCTCTTTACTTCCCCTCTATAGCAGGCTTCAGATGTGACAGCTACTGATATACAAACATGTTGTGCATCCTAGTGCTGGGTATCTCTTTACTTCCTCTACAGCCAGCTTCAGATGTGACAGCTACTGATAATACAAACACCTGTTGTGCAAGCTAGTGCTGGGTATCGCTTTACCTCCTCTACAGCAGCTTCAGATGTGACAGCTACTGATATACAAACACTGTTGTGCAGCTAGTGCTGGGTATCTCTTTACTTCCTCTACAGCAGCATTCAGATGTGAACAGCTACTGATATACAAACACTGTGTGCAGCTAGTGCTGGGTATCTCTTTACTTCCTCTACAGCTTCAGATGTGACAGCTACTGATATACAAACCACTGTTGTACAGCTAGTGCTGGGTATCTCTTTACTTCCTCTACAGCAGCTTCAGATGTGACAGCTACTGATATACAAACACTGCTGTGCAGCTAGTGCTGGGTATCTCTTTACTTCCTCTACAGCAGCTTCAGATGTGACAGCTACTGATATACAAACACTGTTGTGCAGCTAGTGCTGAGTATCTCTTTACTTCCTCTACAGCAGCTTCAGATGTGACAGCTACTGATATACAAACACTGTTGTGCAGCTAGTGCTGGGTATCTCTTTACTTCCTCTACAGCAGCTTCAGATGTGACAGCTACTGATATACAACACTGTTGTGCAGCTAGTGCTGGGTATCTCTTTACTTCCTCTACAGCAGCTTTAGATGTGACAGCTACTGATATACAAACACTGTTGTGCAGCTAGTGCTGGGTATCTCTTTACTTCCTCTACAGCATCAGATGTGACAGCCACTGATATACAAACACTGTTGTGCAGGCTAGTGCTGGGGTATCTCTTTACTTCCTCTACAGCAGCTTCAGATGTGACAGCTACTGATATACAAACACTGTTGTGCAGCTAGTTCTGGGTATCTCTTTACTTTCCTCTACAGCATCAGATGTGACAGCTACTGATATACAAAACACTGTTGTGCAGCTAGTGCTGGGTATCTCTTTACTTCCTCTACAGCAGCTTCAGATGTGACAGCTACTGATTTACAAATTACTGTTGTGCAGCTAGTACTGGGTATCTCTTTACTTCCTCTACAGCAGCTTCAGATGTGACAGCTACTGATATACAAACACTGTTGTACAGCTAGTGCTGGGAATCTCTTTACTTCCTCTACAGCAGCTTCAGATGTGACAGCTACTGATATACAAACATGTTGTGCAGCTAGTGCTGGGTATCTCTTTACTTCCTCTACAGCAGCTTCAGATGTGACAGCTACTGATATACAAACACTGTTGTGCAGCTAGTACTGGGTATCTCTTTACTTCCTCTACAGCAGCTTCAGATGTGACAGCTACTGATATACAAACACTGTTGTGCAGCTAGTGCTGAGTATCTCTTTACTTCCTCTACAGCAGCTTCAGATGTGACAGCTACTGATATACAAACACTGTTGTGCAGCTAGTGCTGGGTATCTCTTTACTTCCTCTACCAGCATCAGATGTGACAGCTACTGATATACAAACACTGTTGTGCAGCTAGTGCTGGGTATCTCTTTACTTCCTCTACAGCAGCTTTAGATGTGACAGCTACTGATATACAAACACTGTTGTGCAGCTAGTGCTGGGTATCTCTTTACTTCCTCTACAGCAGCTTCAGATGTGACAGCTACTGATATACAAACACTGTTGTGCAGCTAGTGCTGGGTATCTCTTTACTTCCTCTACAGCAGCTTCAGATGTGACAGCTACTGATATACAAACACTGTTGTGCATCTAGTGCTGGGTATCTCTTTACTTCCTCTACAGCAGCTTCAGATGTGACAGCTACTGATATACAAACACTGTTGAGCAGCTAGTGCTGGGTATCTCTTTACTTCCTCTACAGCAGCTTCAGATGTGACAGCTACTGATATACAAACACTGTTGTGCAGCTAGTGCTGGGTATCTCTTTACTTCCTCTATAGCAGCTTCAGATGTGACAGCTACTGATATACAAACACTGTTGTGCATCTAGTGCTGGGTATCTCTTTACTTCCTCTACAGCAGCTTCAGATGTGACAGCTACTGATATACAAACACTGTTGTGCAGCTAGTGCTGGGTATCGCTTTACTTCCTCTACAGCAGCTTCAGATGTGACAGCTACTGATATACAAACACTGTTGTGCAGCTAGTGCTGGGTATCTCTTTACTTCCTCTACAGCAGCATTAGATGTGACAGCTACTGATATACAAACACTGTTGTGCAGCTAGTGCTGGGTATCTCTTTACTTCCTCTACAGCTTCAGATGTGACAGCTACTGATATACAAACACTGTTGTACAGCTAGTGCTGGGTATCTCTTTACTTCCTCTACAGCAGCTTCAGATGTGACAGCTACTGATATACAAACACTGCTGTGCAGCTAGTGCTGGGTATCTCTTTACTTCCTCTACAGCAGCTTCAGATGTGACAGCTACTGATATACAAACACTGTTGTGCAGCTAGTGCTGAGTATCTCTTTACTTCCTCTACAGCAGCTTCAGATGTGACAGCTACTGATATACAAACACTGTTGTGCAGCTAGTGCTGGGTATCTCTTTACTTCCTCTACAGCAGCTTCAGATGTGACAGCTACTGATATACAAACACTGTTGTGCAGCTAGTGCTGGGTATCTCTTTACTTCCTCTACAGCAGCTTTAGATGTGACAGCTACTGATATACAAACACTGTTGTGCAGCTAGTGCTGGGTATCTCTTTACTTCCTCTACAGCATCAGATGTGACAGCCACTGATATACAAACACTGTTGTGCAGCTAGTGCTGGGTATCTCTTTACTTCCTCTACAGCAGCTTCAGATGTGACAGCTACTGATATACAAACACTGTTGTGCAGCTAGTTCTGGGTATCTCTTTACTTCCTCTACAGCAGCTTCAGATGTGACAGCTACTGATTTACAAACACTGTTGTGCAGCTAGTTCTGGGTATCTCTTTACTTCCTCTACAGCAGCTTCAGATGTGACAGCTACTGATATACAAACACTGTTGTACAGCTAGTGCTGGGAATCTCTTTACTTCCTCTACAGCAGCTTCAGATGTGACAGCTACTGATATACAAACACTGTTGTGCAGCTAGTGCTGGGTATCTCTTTACTTCCTCTACAGCAGCTTCAGATGTGACAGCTACTGATATACAAACACTGTTGTGCAGCTAGTGCTGGGTATCTCTTTACTTCCTCTACAGCAGCTTCAGATGTGACAGCTACTGATATACAAACACTGTTGTGCAGCTAGTGCTGAGTATCTCTTTACTTCCTCTACAGCAGCTTCAGATGTGACAGCTACTGATATACAAACACTATTGTGCAGCTAGTGCTGGGTATCTCTTTACTTCCTCTACAGCATCAGATGTGACAGCTACTGATATACAAACACTGTTGTGCAGCTAGTGCTGGGTATCTCTTTACTTCCTCTACAGCATCAGATGTGACAGCTACTGATATACAAACACTGTTGTGCAGCTAGTGCTGGGTATCTCTTTACTTCCTCTACAGCAGCTTCAGATGTGACAGCTACTGATTTACAAACACTGTTGTGCAGCTAGTGCTGGGTATCTCTTTACTTCCTCTACAGCAGCTTCAGATGTGACAGCTACTGATATACAAACACTGTTGTACAGCTAGTGCTGGGTATCTCTTTACTTCCTCTACAGCAGCATCAGATGTGACAGCTACTGATATACAAACACTGTTGTGCAGCTAGTGCTGGGTATCTCTTTACTTCCTCTACAGCAGCTTCAGATGTGACAGCTACTGATATACAAACACTGTTGTGCAGCTAGTGCTGGGTATCACTTTACTTCCTCTACAGCAGATTCAGATGTGACATCTACGGATATACAAACACTGTTGTGCAGCTAGTGCTGGGTATCTCTTTACTTCCTCTACAGCAGCTTCAGATGTGACAGCTACTGATATACAAACACTGTTGTGCAGCTAGTGCTGGGTATCTCTTTACTTCCTCTACAGCAGCTTCAGATGTGACAGCTACTGATATACAAACACTGTTGTGCAGCTTGTGCTGGGTATCTCTTTACTTCCTCTACAGCAGCTTCAGATGTGACAGCTACTGATATACAAACACTGTTGTGCAGTTAGTGCTGGGTATCTCTTTACTTCCTCTACAGCTTCAGATGTGACAGCTACTGATATACAAACACTGTTGTGCAGCTAGTGCTGGGTATCTCTTTACTTCCTCTACAGCAGCTTCAGATGTGACAGCCAACTGATATACAAACACTGTTGTGCAGCTAGTGCTGGGTATCTCTTTACTTCCTCTACAGCAGCTTTAGATGTGACAGCTACTGATATACAAACACTGTTGTGCAGCTAGTGCTGGGTATCTCTTTACTTCCTCTACAGCAGCTTCAGATGTGACAGCTACTGATATACAAACACTGTTGTGCAGCTAGTGCTGGGTATCTCTTTACTTCCTCTACTAGCAGCTTCAGATGTGACAGCTACTGATATACAAACACTGTTGTGCATCTAGTGCTGGGTATCTCTTTACTTCCTCTACAGCAGCTTCAGATGTGACAGCTACTGATATACAAACACTGTTGTGCAGCTAGTGCTGGGTATCGCTTTACTTCCTCTACAGCAGCTTCAGATGTGACAGCTACTGATATACAAACACTGTTGTGCAGCTAGTGCTGGGTATCTCTTTACTTCCTCTACAGCAGCATTAGATGTGACAGCTACTGATATACAAACACTGTTGTGCAGCTAGTGCTGGGTATCTCTTTACTTCCTCTACAGCAGCTTCAGATGTGACAGCTACTGATATACAAACACTGTTGTACAGCTAGTGCTGGGTATCTCTTTACTTCCTCTACAGCAGCTTCAGATGTGACAGCTACTGATATACAAACACTGCTGTGCAGCTAGTGCTGGGTATCTCTTTACTTCCTCTACAGCAGCTTCAGATGTGACAGCTACTGATATACAAACACTGTTGTGCAGCTAGTGCTGAGGTATCTCTTTACTTCCTCTACAGCAGCTTCAGATGTGACAGCTACTGATATACAAACACTGTTGTGCAGCTAGTGCTGGGTATCTCTTTACTTCCTCTACAGCAGCTTCAGATGTGACAGCTACTGATATACAAACACTGTTGTGCAGCTAGTGCTGGGTATCTCTTTACTTCCTCTACAGCAGCTTTAGATGTGACAGCTACTGATATACAAACACTGTTGTGCAGCTAGTGCTGGGTATCTCTTTACTTCCTCTACAGCATCAGATGTGACAGCCACTGATATACAAACACTGTTGTGCAGCTAGTGCTGGGTATCTCTTTACTTCCTCTACAGCAGCTTCAGATGTGACAGCTACTGATATACAAACACTGTTGTGCAGCTAGTTCTGGGTATCTCTTTACTTCCTCTACAGCAGCTTCAGATGTGACAGCTACTGATTTACAAATACTGTTGTGCAGCTAGTACTGGGTATCTCTTTACTTCCTCTACAGCAGCTTCAGATGTGACAGCTACTGATATACAAACACTGTTGTACAGCTAGTGCTGGGAATCTCTTTACTTCCTCTACAGCAGCTTCAGATGTGACAGCTACTGATATACAAACACTGTTGTGCAGCTAGTGCTGGGTATCTCTTTACTTCCTCTACAGCAGCTTCAGATGTGACAGCTACTGATATACAAACACTGTTGTGCAGCTAGTGCTGGGTATCTCTTTACTTCCTCTACAGCATCAGATGTGACAGCTACTGATATACAAACACTGTTGTGCAGCTAGTGCTGGGTATCTCTTTACTTCCTCTACAGCAGCTTTAGATGTGACAGCTACTGATATACAAACACTGTTGTGCAGCTAGTGCTGGGTATCTCTTTACTTCCTCTACAGCAGCTTCAGATGTGACAGCTACTGATATACAAACACTGTTGTACAGCTAGTGCTGGGTATCTCTTTACTTCCTCTACAGCAGCTTCAGATGTGACAGCTACTGATATACAAACACTGTTGTGCATCTAGTGCTGGGTATCTCTTTACTTCCTCTACAGCAGCTTCAGATGTGACAGCTACTGATATACAAACACTGTTGTGCAGCTGGTGCTGGGTATCTCTTTACTTCCTCTACAGCAGCTTCAGATGTGACAGCTACTGATATACAAACACTGTTGTGCAGCTAGTGCTGGGTATCTCTTTACTTCCTCTATAGCAGCTTCAGATGTGACAGCTACTGATATACAAACACTGTTGTGCATCTAGTGCTGGGTATCTCTTTACTTCCTCTACAGCAGCTTCAGATGTGACAGCTACTGATATACAAACACTGTTGTGCAGCTAGTGCTGGGTATCGCTTTACTTCCTCTACAGCAGCTTCAGATGTGACAGCTACTGATATACAAACACTGTTGTGCAGCTAGTGCTGGGTATCTCTTTACTTCCTCTACAGCAGCATTAGATGTGACAGCTACTGATATACAAACACTGTTGTGCAGCTAGTGCTGGGTATCTCTTTACTTCCTCTACAGCTTCAGATGTGACAGCTACTGATATACAAACACTGTTGTACAGCTAGTGCTGGGTATCTCTTTACTTCTCTACAGCAGCTTCAGATGTGACAGCTACTGATATACAAACACTGCTGTGCAGCTAGTGCTGGGTATCTCTTTACTTCCTCTACAGCAGCTTCAGATGTGACAGCTACTGATATACAAACACTGTTGTGCAGCTAGTGCTGAGTATCTCTTTACTTCCTCTACAGCAGCTTCAGATGTGACAGCTACTGATATACAAACACTGTTGTGCAGCTAGTGCTGGGTATCTCTTTACTTCCTCTACAGCAGCTTCAGATGTGACAGCTACTGATATACAAACACTGTTGTGCAGCTAGTGCTGGGTATCTCTTTACTTCCTCTACAGCAGCTTTAGATGTGACAGCTACTGATATACAAACACTGTTGTGCAGCTTGTGCTGGGTATCTCTTTACTTCCTCTACAGCATCAGATGTGACAGCCACTGATATACAAACACTGTTGTGCAGCTAGTTCTGGGTATCTCTTTACTTCCTCTACAGCAGCTTCAGATGTGACAGCTACTGATATACAAACACTGTTGTGCAGCTAGTTCTGGGTATCTCTTTACTTCCTCTACAGCAGCTTCAGATGTGACAGCTACTGATTTACAAATACTGTTGTGCAGCTAGTGCTGGGTATCTCTTTACTTCCTCTACAGCAGCTTCAGATGTGACAGCTACTGATATACAAACACTGTTGTACAGCTAGTGCTGGAATCTCTTTACTTCCTCTACAGCAGCTTCAGATGTGACAGCTACTGATATACAAACACTGTTGTGCAGCTAGTGCTGGGTATCTCTTTACTTCCTCTACAGCAGCTTCAGATGTGACAGCTACTGATATACAAACACTGTTGTGCAGCTAGTGCTGGGTATCTCTTTACTTCCTCTACAGCAGCTTCAGATGTGACAGCTACTGATATACAAACACTGTTGTGCAGCTAGTGCTGAGTATCTCTTTACTTCCTCTACAGCAGCTTCAGATGTGACAGCTACTGATATACAAACACTATTGTGCAGCTAGTGCTGGGTATCTCTTTACTTCCTCTACAGCATCAGATGTGACAGCTACTGATATACAAACACTGTTGTGCAGCTAGTGCTGGGTATCTCTTTACTTCCTCTACAGCATCAGATGTGACAGCTACTGATATACAAACACTGTTGTGCAGCTAGTGCTGGGTATCTCTTTACTTCCGCTACAGCAGCTTCAGATGTGACAGCTACTGATTTACAAACACTGTTGTGCAGCTAGTGCTGGGTATCTCTTTACTTCCTCTACAGCAGCTTCAGATGTGACAGCTACTGATATACAAACACTGTTGTACAGCTAGTGCTGGGTATCTCTTTACTTCCTCTACAGCAGCATCAGATGTGACAGCTACTGATATACAAACACTGTTGTGCAGCTAGTGCTGGGTATCTCTTTACTTCCTCTACAGCAGCATCAGATGTGACAGCTACTGATATACAAACACTGTTGTGCAGCTAGTGCTGGGTATCACTTTACTTCCTCTACAGCAGATTCAGATGTGACAGCTACTGATATACAAACACTGTTGTGCAGCTTGTGCTGGGTATCTCTTTACTTCCTCTACAGCAGCTTCAGATGTGACAGCTACTGATATACAAACACTGTTGTGCAGTTAGTGCTGGGTATCTCTTTACTTCCTCTACAGCTTCAGATGTGACAGCTACTGATATACAAACACTGTTGTGCAGCTAGTGCTGGGTATCTCTTTACTTCCTCTACAGCAGCTTCAGATGTGACAGCCACTGATATACAAACACTGTTGTGCAGCTAGTGCTGGGTATCTCTTTACTTCCTCTACAGCAGCTTTAGATGTGACAGCTACTGGTATACAAACACTGTTGTGCAGCTAGTGCTGGGTATCTCTTTACTTCCTCTACAGCAGCTTCAGATGTGACAGCTACTGATATACAAACACTGTTGTGCAGCTAGTGCTGGGTATCTCTTTACTTCCTCTATAGCAGCTTCAGATGTGACAGCTACTGATATACAAACACTGTTGTGCATCTAGTGCTGGGTATCTCTTTACTTCCTCTACAGCAGCTTCAGATGTGACAGCTACTGATATACAAACACTGTTGTGCAGCTAGTGCTGGGTATCGCTTTACTTCCTCTACAGCAGCTTCAGATGTGACAGCTACTGATATACAAACACTGTTGTGCAGCTAGTGCTGGGTATCTCTTTACTTCCTCTACAGCAGCATTAGATGTGACAGCTACTGATATACAAACACTGTTGTGCAGCTAGTGCTGGGTATCTCTTTACTTCCTCTACAGCTTCAGATGTGACAGCTACTGATATACAAACACTGTTGTACAGCTAGTGCTGGGTATCTCTTTACTTCCTCTACAGCAGCTTCAGATGTGACAGCTACTGATATACAAACACTGCTGTGCAGCTAGTGCTGGGTATCTCTTTACTTCCTCTACAGCAGCTTCAGATGTGACAGCTACTGATATACAAACACTGTTGTGCAGCTAGTGCTGAGTATCTCTTTACTTCCTCTACAGCAGCTTCAGATGTGACAGCTACTGATATACAAACACTGTTGTGCAGCTAGTGCTGGGTATCTCTTTACTTCCTCTACAGCAGCTTCAGATGTGACAGCTACTGATATACAAACACTGTTGTGCAGCTAGTGCTGGGTATGTCTTTACTTCCTCTACAGCAGCTTTAGATGTGACAGCTACTGATATACAAACACTGTTGTGCAGCTAGTGCTGGGTATCTCTTTACTTCCTCTACAGCATCAGATGTGACAGCCACTGATATACAAACACTGTTGTGCAGCTAGTGCTGGGTATCTCTTTACTTCCTCTACAGCAGCTTCAGATGTGACAGCTACTGATATACAAACACTGTTGTGCAGCTAGTTCTGGGTATCTCTTTACTTCCTCTACAGCAGCTTCAGATGTGACAGCTACTGATTTACAAATACTGTTGTGCAGCTAGTACTGGGTATCTCTTTACTTCCTCTACAGCAGCTTCAGATGTGACAGCTACTGATATACAAACACTGTTGTACAGCTAGTGCTGGGAATCTCTTTACTTCCTCTACAGCAGCTTCAGATGTGACAGCTACTGATATACAAACACTGTTGTGCAGCTAGTGCTGGGTATCTCTTTACTTCCTCTACAGCAGCTTCAGATGTGACAGCTACTGATATACAAACACTGTTGTGCAGCTAGTGCTGGGTATCTCTTTACTTCCTCTACAGCAGCTTCAGATGTGACAGCTACTGATATACAAACACTGTTGTGCAGCTAGTGCTGAGTATCTCTTTACTTCCTCTACAGCAGCTTCAGATGTGACAGCTACTGATATACAAACACTATTGTGCAGCTAGTGCTGGGTATCTCTTTACTTCCTCTACAGCATCAGATGTGACAGCTACTGATATACAAACACTGTTGTGCAGCTAGTGCTGGGTATCTCTTTACTTCCTCTACAGCATCAGATGTGACAGCTACTGATATACAAACACTGTTGTGCAGCTAGTGCTGGGTATCTCTTTACTTCCTCTACAGCAGCTTCAGATGTGACAGCTACTGATTTACAAACACTGTTGTGCAGCTAGTGCTGGGTATCTCTTTACTTCCTCTACAGCAGCTTCAGATGTGACAGCTACTGATATACAAACACTGTTGTACAGCTAGTGCTGGGTATCTCTTTACTTCCTCTACAGCAGCATCAGATGTGACAGCTACTGATATACAAACACTGTTGTGCAGCTAGTGCTGGGTATCTCTTTACTTCCTCTACAGCAGCATCAGATGTGACAGCTACTGATATACAAACACTGTTGTGCAGCTAGTGCTGGGTATCACTTTACTTCCTCTACAGCAGATTCAGATGTGACATCTACGGATATACAAACACTGTTGTGCAGCTAGTGCTGGGTATCTCTTTACTTCCTCTACAGCAGCTTCAGATGTGACAGCTACTGATATACAAACACTGTTGTGCAGCTAGTGCTGGGTATCTCTTTACTTCCTCTACAGCAGCTTCAGATGTGACAGCTACTGATATACAAACACTGTTGTGCAGCTTGTGCTGGGTATCTCTTTACTTCCTCTACAGCAGCTTCAGATGTGACAGCTACTGATATACAAACACTGTTGTGCAGTTAGTGCTGGGTATCTCTTTACTTCCTCTACAGCTTCAGATGTGACAGCTACTGATATACAAACACTGTTGTGCAGCTAGTGCTGGGTATCTCTTTACTTCCTCTACAGCAGCTTCAGATGTGACAGCCACTGATATACAAACACTGTTGTGCAGCTAGTGCTGGGTATCTCTTTACTTCCTCTACAGCAGCTTTAGATGTGACAGCTACTGGTATACAAACACTGTTGTGCAGCTAGTGCTGGGTATCTCTTTACTTCCTCTACAGCAGCTTCAGATGTGACAGCCACTGATATACAAACACTGTTGTGCAGCTAGTGCTGGGTATCTCTTTACTTCCTCTACAGCAGCTTCAGATGTGACAGCCACTGATATACAAACACTGTTGTGCAGCTAGTGCTGGGTATCTCTTTACTTCCTCTACAGCAGCTTTAGATGTGACAGCTACTGATATACAAACACTGTTGTGCAGCTAGTGCTGGGTATCTCTTTACTTCCTCTACAGCATCAGATGTGACAGCTACTGATATACAAACACTGTTGTGCAGCTAGTGCTGGGTATCTCTTTACTTCCTCTACAGCAGCTTCAGATGTGACAGCTACTGATATACAAACACTGTTGTGCAGCTAGTTCTGGGTATCTCTTTACTTCCTCTACAGCAGCTTCAGATGTGACAGCTACTGATTTACAAACACTGTTGTGCAGCTAGTACTGGGTATCTCTTTACTTCCTCTACAGCAGCTTCAGATGTGACAGCTACTGATATACAAACACTGTTGTACAGCTAGTGCTGGGAATCTCTTTACTTCCTCTACAGCAGCTTCAGATGTGACAGCTACTGATATACAAACACTGTTGTGCAGCTAGTGCTGGGTATCTCTTTACTTCCTCTACAGCAGCTTCAGATGTGACAGCTACTGATATACAAACACTGTTGTGCAGCTAGTGCTGAGTACCTCTTTACTTCCTCTACAGCAGCTTCAGATGTGACAGCTACTGATATACAAACACTTTTGTGCAGCTAGTGCTGGGTATCTCTTTACTTCCTCTACAGCATCAGATGTGACAGCTACTGATATACAAACACTGTTGTGCAGCTAGTGCTGGGTATCTCTTTACTTCCTCTACAGCATCAGATGTGACAGCTACTGATATACAAACACTGTTGTGCAGCTAGTGCTGGGTATCTCTTTACTTCCTCTACAGCAGCTTCACATGTGACAGCTACTGATTTACAAACACTGTTGTGCAGCTAGTGCTGGGTATCTCTTTACTTCCTCTACAGCAGCATCAGATGTGACAGCTACTGATATACAAACACTGTTGTGCAGCTAGTGCTGGGTATCTCTTTACTTCCTCTACAGCAGCTTCAGATGTGACAGCTACTGATTTACAAACACTGTTGTGCAGCTAGTGCTGGGTATCTCTTTACTTCCTCTACAGCAGCATCAGATGTGACAGCTACTGATATACAAACACTGTTGTGCAGCTAGTGCTGGGTATCACTTTACTTCTTCTACAGCAGATTCAGATGTGACATCTACGGATATACAAACACTGTTGTGCAGCTAGTGCTGGGTATCTCTTTACTTCCTCTACAGCAGCTTCAGATGTGACAGCTACTGATATACAAACACTGTTGTGCAGCTAGTGCTGGGTATCTCTTTACTTCCTCTACAGCAGCTTTAGATGTGACAGCTACTGATATACAAACACTGTTGTGCAGTTAGTGCTGGGTATCTCTTTACTTCCTCTACAGCTTCAGATGTGACAGCTACTGATATACAAACACTGTTGTGCAGCTAGTGCTGGGTATCTCTTTACTTCCTCTACAGCAGCATCAGATGTGACAGCTACTGATATACAAACACTGTTGTGCAGCTAGTGCTGGGTATCTCTTTACTTCCTCTACAGCAGCTTCAGATGTGACAGCTACTGATATACAAACACTGTTGTGCAGCTAGTGCTGGGTATCTCTTTACTTCCTCTACAGCAGCTTCAGATGTGACAGCTACTGATATACAAACACTGTTGTGCAGCTAGTGCTGAGTATCTCTTTACTTCCTCTACAGCAGCTTCAGATGTGACAGCTACTGATATACAAACACTGTTGTGCAGCTAGTGCTGGGTATCTCTTTACTTCCTCTACAGCAGCTTCAGATGTGACAGCTACTGATATACAAACACTGTTGTGCAGCTAGTGCTGGGTATCTCTTTACTTCCTCTAAAGCAGCTTCAGATGTGACAGCTACTGATATACAAACACTGTTGTGTAGCTAGTGCTGGGTATCTCTTTACTTCCTCTACAGCAGCTTCAGATGTGACAGCTACTGATATACAAACACTGTTGTGCAGCTAGTGCTGGGTATCTCTTTACTTCCTCTACAGCAGCTTCAGATGTGACAGCTACTGATATACAAACACTGTTGTGCAGCTAGTGCTGGGTATCTCTTTACTTCCTCTACAGCAGCTTCAGATGTGACAGCTACTGATATACAAACACTGTTGTGCAGCTTGTGCTGGGTATCTCTTTACTTCCTCTACAGCAGCTTCAGATGTGACAGCTACTGATATACAAACACTGTTGTACAGCTAGTGCTGGGTATCTCTTTACTTCCTCTACAGCAGCTTCAGATGTGACAGCTACTGATATACAAACACTGTTGTTCTGCTAGTGCTGAGTATCTCTTTACTTCCTCTACAGCAGCTTCAGATGTGACAGCTACTGATATACAAACACTGTTGTGCAGCTAGTGCTGGGTATCTCTTTACTTCCTCTACAGCAGCTTCAGATGTGACAGCTACTGATATACAAACACTGTTGTGCAGCTAGTGCTGGGTATCTCTTTACTTCCTCTACAGCAGCTTCAGATGTGACAGCTACTGATATACAAACACTGTTGTACAGCTAGTGCTGGGTATCTCTTTACTTCCTCTACAACCGCTTCAGATGTGACAGCTACTGATATACAAACACTGTTGTGCAGCTAGTGCTGGGTATCTCTTTACTTCCTCTACAGCAGCTTCAGATGTGACAGCTACTGATATACAAACACTGTTGTGCAGCTAGTGCTGGGTATCTCTTTACTTCCTCTACAGCAGCTTCAGATGTGACAGCTACTGATATACAAACACTGTTGTGCAGCTAGTGCTGGGTATCTCTTTACTTCCTCTACAGCAGCTTCAGATGTGACAGCTACTGATATACAAACACTGTTGTGCAGTTAGTGCTGGGTATCTCTTTACTTCCTCTACAGCAGATTCAGATGTGACAGCTACTGATATACAAACACTGTTGTGCAGCTAGTGTTGGGTATCTCTTTACTTCCTCTACAGCATCAGATGTGACAGCTACTGATATACAAACACTGTTGTTCTGCTAGTGCTGAGTATCTGTTTACTTCCTCTACAGCAGCTTCAGATGTGACAGCTACTGATATACAAACACTGTTGTGCAGCTAGTGCTGGCTATCTATTTACTTCCTCTACAGCATCAGATGTGACAGCTACTGATATACAAACACTGTTGTTCTGCTAGTGCTGAGTATCTCTTTACTTCCTCTACAGCAGCTTCAGATGTGACAGCTACTGATATACAAACACTGTTGTGCAGCTAGTGCTGGGTATCTCTTTACTTCCTCTACAGCAGCTTCAGATGTGACAGCTACTGATATACAAACACTGTTGTGCAGCTAGTACTGGGTATCTCTTTACTTCCTCTACAGCATCAGATGTGACAGCTACTGATATACAAACACTGTTGTACAGCTAGTGTTGGGTATCTCTTTACTTCCTCTACAGCATCAGATGTGACAGCTACTGATATACAAACACTGTTGTGCAGCTAGTGCTGGCTATCTATTTACTTCCTCTACAGCATCAGATGTGACAGCTACTGATATACAAACACTGTTGTGCAGCTAGTGCTGGGTATCTCTTTACTTCCTCTACAGCAGCTTCAGATGTGACAACTACTGATATACAAACACTGTTGTGCAGCTAGTGCTGGGTATCTCTTTACTTTCTCTACAGCAGCTTCAGATGTGACAGCTACTGATATACAAACACTGTTGTACAGCTAGTGCTGGGTATCTCTTTACTTCCTCTACAGCTTCAGATGTGACAGCTACTGATATACAAACACTGTTGTGCAGCTAGTGCTGAGTATCTCTTTACTTCCTCTACAGCAGCTTCAGATGTGACAGCTACTGATATACAAACACTGTTGTGCAGCTAGTGCTGGGTATCTCTTTACTTCCTCTACAGCATCAGATGTGACAACTAATGATATACAAACACTGTTGTGCAGCTAGTGCTGGGTATGTCTTTACTTCCTCTACAGCATCAGATGTGACAGCTACTGATATACAAACACTGTTGTGCAGCTTGTGCTGGGTATCACTTTACTTCCTCTACAGCATCAGATGTGACAGCTACTGATATACAAACACTGTTGTGCAGCTAGTGCTGGGTATCTCTTTACTTCCTCTACAGCAGCATCAGATGTGACAGCTACTGATATACAAACACTGTTGTGCAGCTAGTACTGGGTATCTCTTTACTTCCTCTACAGCAGCTTCATATGTGACAGCTACTGATATACAAACACTGTTGTGCAGCTAGTACTGGGTTTCTCTTTACTTCCTCTACAGCAGCTTCATATGTGACAGCTACTGATATACAAACGCTGTTGTGCAGCTAGTATTGGGTATCTCTTTACTTTCTCTACAGCAGCTTCAGATGTGACAGCTACTGATATACAAACACTGTTGTTCTGCTAGTGCTGAGTATCTCTTTACTTCCTCTACAGCAGCTTCAGATGTGACAGCTACTGATATACAAACACTGTTGTGCAGCTAGTGCTGGGTATCTCTTTACTTCCTCTACAGCAGCTTCAGATGTGACAGCTACTGATATACAAACACTGTTGTGCAGCTAGTGCTGGGTATCTCTTTACTTCCTCTACAGCATCAGATGTGACAGCTACTGATATACAAACACTGTTGTGCAGCTAGTGCTGGGTATCACTTTACTTCCTCTACAGCAGCATCAGATGTGACAGCTACTGATATACAAACACTGTTGTGCAGCTAGTGTTGGGTATCTCTTTACTTCCTCTACAGCAGCTTCAGATGTGACAGCTACTGATATACAAACACTGTTGTGCAGCTAGTGCTGGGTATCTCTTTACTTCCTCTACAGCAGCTTCAGATGTGACAGCTACTGATATACAAACACTGTTGTGCAGCTAGTGTTGGGTATCTCTTTACTTCCTCTACAGCAGCTTCAGATGTGACAGCTACTGATATACACTGTTGTGCAGCTAGTGCTGGGTATCTCTTTACTTCCTCTACAGCAGCTTCAGATGTGACAGCTACTGATATACACTGTTGTGCAGCTAGTGCTGGGTATCTCTTTACTTCCTCTACAACCGCTTCAGATGTGACAGCTACTGATATACACTGTTGTGCAGCTAGTGCTGGGTATCTCTTTACTTACTCTACAGCAGCTTCAGATGTGACAGCTACTGATATACAAACACTGTTGTGCAGCTAGTCTTGGGTATCTCTTTACTTCCTCTACAACCGCTTCAGATGTGACAGCTACTGATATACACTGTTGTGCAGCTAGTGCTGGGTATCTCTTTACTTCCTCTACAGCAGCTTCAGATTTGACAGCTACTGATATACAAACACTGTTGTACAGCTAGTGCTGGGTATCGCTTTACTTCATCTACAGCAGCTTCAGATGTGACAGCTACTGATATACAAACACTGTTGTGCAGCTAGTGCTGGGTATCTCTTTACTTCCTCTACAGCAGCCTCAGATGTGACAGCTACTGATATACAAACACTGTTGTGCAGCTAGTGCTGGGTATCCCTTTACTTCCTCTACAGCAGCTTCAGATGTGACAGCTACTGATATACAAACACTGTTGTGCAGCTAGTGCTGGGTATCTCTTTACTTCCTCTACAGCAGCTTCAGATGTGACAGCTACTGATATACAAACACTGTTGTGCAGCTAGTGCTGGGTATCTCTTTACTTCCTCTACAGCTTCAGATGTGACAGCTACTGATATAGTAAACACTGTTGTGCAGCTAGTGCTGGGTATCTCTTTACTTCCTCTACAGCATCAGATGTGACAGCTACTGATATACAAACACTGTTGTGCAGCTAGTGCTGGGTATCTCTTTACTTCCTCTACAGCAGCTTCAGATGTGACAGCTACTGATATACAAACACTGTTGTGCAGCTAGTACTGGGTATCTCTTTACTTCCTCTACAGCAGCTTTAGATGTGACAGCTACTGATATACAAACACTGTTGTGCAGCTAGTGCTGGGTATCTCTTTACTTCCTCTACAGCAGCTTCAGATGTGACAGCTACTGATATACAAACACTGTTGTACAGCTAGTGCTGGGTATCTCTTTACTTCCTCTACAGCAGCTTCAGATGTGACAGCTACTGATATACAAACACTGTTGTGCAGCTTGTGCTGGGTATCTCTTTACTTCCTCTACAGCAGCTTCAGATGTGACAGCTACTGATATACAAACACTGTTGTGCAGCTAGTGCTGGGTATCTCTTTACTTCCTCTACAGCATCAGATGTGACAGCTACTGATATACAAACACTGTTGTGCAGCTAGTGCTGGGTATCTCTTTACTTCCTCTACAGCAGCTTCAGATGTGACAGCTACTGATATACAAACACTGTTGTGCAGCTAGTGCTGGGTATCTCTTTACTTCCTCTACAGCAGCTTCAGATGTGACAGCTACTGATATACAAACACTGTTGTGCAGCTAGTGCTGGGTATCTCTTTACTTCCTCTACAACAGCTTCAGATGTGAGAGCTACTGATATACAAACACTGTAGTGCAGCTAGTGCTGGGTATCACTTTACTTCCTCTACAGCAGCTTCAGATGTGACAGCTACTGATATACAAACACTGTTGTTCTGCTAGTGCTGAGTATCTCTTTACTTCCTCTACAGCAGCTTCAGATGTGACAGCTACTGATATACAAACACTGTTGTTCTGCTAGTGCTGAGTATCTCTTTACTTCCTCTACAGCAGCTTCAGATGTGACAGCTACTGATATACAAACACTGTTGTGCAGCTAGTGCTGGGCATCTCTTTACTTCCTCTACAACCGCTTCAGATGTGACAGCTACTGATATACAAACACTGTTGTGCAGCTAGTGCTGGGTATCTCTTTACTTCCTCTACAGCAGCTTCAGATGTGACAGCTACTGATATACAAACACTGTTGTGCAGCTAGTGCTGGGTATCTCTTTACTTCCTCTACAGCAGATTCAGATGTGACAGCTACTGATATACAAACACTGTTGTGCAGCTAGTGTTGGGTATCTCTTTACTTCCTCTACAGCAGTGCTTTCCAAACTGTGTGTCGGGACACACTAGTGTGTCGGCAGCAGTGTGTAGGTGTGTCCCTGCTTCAGCACAAATTTTTTTTTAAATTTTTTTTTTTTTTTTGACACGTGATTGATACCTAGGGGGATACAGATCATCTTAACCTATTGGCGCAGCTCAGTGGGAACTGAAACTATTCCCATTGGCGGCACATTGGCTCCTGGCTGCACGTGTAGTCTCCTTAATTGGCTCATGACTGCATTTGTAGTCAGTGAGTGGGACAGCAGTGTGTTTGCAGCGTGGGCAGTAGTCAATCGGACTCACCGAACTCTGAGGGCGGCAGCTTAAATGCTGAGCTGAAGTCTGTGTTTTTTTTTTTTGGCAACTAGCTCCCAGTAGTGCATTGCTGCTCCGGCTCTTGATATATGGATAGGAAGTGGAAGCTTAAAAATGCTTGATGATGAAATGCGAGTGTTTTTATCTAATATTCCACTAAATATTCAGAAATTGTGTTCATCCCATCAACCTCCTACATCCCATTAAAATAGTAAGTAGCTATTGGTGTTGTTAAACTTTTTAAATTCTTGCACATACATACTGTTACTTGTAAATACATTTCATTAATATATAATTCATGTATGTGTCCGTATCTCTTAAAGCAAGTTAATTTAACCTCCTTTTTGCTAGTACAACTGAATTACTGTGTCGCGAAATGATGTAGGTCTAAAAAAGTGTGTCACCAACATAACAAGTTTGGAAAGCTCTGCTCTACAGCATCAGATGTGACAGCTACTGATATACAAACACTGTTGTTCTGCTAGTGCTGAGTATCTGTTTACTTCCTCTACAGCAGCTTCAGATGTGACAGCTACTGATATACAAACACTGTTGTGCAGCTAGTGCTGGCTATCTATTTACTTCCTCTACAGCATCAGATGTGACAGCTACTGATATACAAACACTGTTGTTCTGCTAGTGCTGAGTATCTCTTTACTTCCTCTACAGCAGCTTCAGATGTGACAGCTACTGATATACACTGTTGTGCAGCTAGTGCTGGGTATCTCTTTACTTCCTCTACAGCAGCTTCAGATGTGACAGCTACTGATATACAAACACTGTTGTGCAGCTAGTGTTGGGTATCTCTTTACTTCCTCTACAGCATCAGATGTGACAGCTACTGATATACAAACACTGTTGTGCAGCTAGTGCTGGGTATCTCTTTACTTCCTCTACAGCAGCTTCAGATGTGACAGCTACTGATATACAAACACTGTTGTGCAGCTAGTGCTGAGTATCGCTTTACTTCCTCTACAGCAGCTTCAGATGTGACAGCTACTGATATACAAACACTGTTGTACAGCTAGTGCTGGGTATCTCTTTACTTACTCTACAACCGCTTCAGATGTGACAGCTACTGATATACACTGTTGTGCAGCTAGTGCTGGGTATCTCTTTACTTCCTCTACAGCAGCTTCAGATGTGACAGCTACTGATATACAAACACTGTTGTACAGCTAGTGCTGGGTATCGCTTTACTTCCTCTACAGCAGCTTCAGATGTGACAGCTACTGATATACAAACACTGTTGTGCAGCTAGTGCTGGGTATCTCTTTACTTCCTCTACAGCATCAGATGTGACAGCTACTGATATACAAACACTGTTGTGCAGCTAGTGCTGGGTATCTCTTTACTTCCTCTACAGCATCAGATGTGACAGCTACTGATATACAAACACTGTTGTGCAGCTAGTGCTGGGTATCTCTTTACTTCCTCTACAGCATCAGATGTGACAGCTACTGATATACAAACACTGTTGTGCAGCTAGTGCTGGGTATCTCTTTACTTCCTCTACAGCAGCTTCAGATGTGACAGCTACTGATATACAAACACTGTTGTGCAGCTAGTGCTGGGTATCTCTTTACTTCCTCTACAGCAGCTTCAGATGTGACAGCTACTGATATACAAACACTGTTGTGCAGCTAGTGCTGGGTATCTCTTTACTTCCTCTACAGCAGCTTCAGATGTGACAGCTACTGATATACAAACACTGTTGTGCAGCTAGTACTGGGTATCTCTTTACTTCCTCTACAGCAGCTTCAGATGTGACAGCTACTGATATACAAACACTGTTGTACAGCTAGTGCTGGGTATCTCTTTACTTCCTCTACAGCAGCTTCAGATGTGACAGCTACTGATATACAAACACTGCTGTGCAGCTAGTGCTGGGTATCTCTTTACTTCCTCTACAGCATCAGATGTGACAGCTACTGATATACAAACACTGTTGTGCATCTAGTGCTGGGTATCTCTTTACTTCCTCTACAGCAGCTTCAGATGTGACAGCTACTGATATACAAACACTGTTGTGCAGTTAGTGCTGGGTATCTCTTTACTTCCTCTACAGCATCAGATGTGACAGCTACTGATATACAAACACTGTTGTGCAGCTAGTGCTGGGTATCTCTTTACTTCCTCTACAGCAGCTTCAGATGTGACAGCTACTGATATACAAACACTGCTGTGCAGCTAGTGCTGGGTATCTCTTTACTTCCTCTACAGCAGCATCAGATGTGACAGCTACTGATATACAAACACTGTTGTGCAGCTAGTACTGGGTATCTCTTTACTTCCTCTACAGCAGCATCAGATGTGACAGCTACTGATATACAAACACTGTTGTGCAGCTAGTGCTGGGTATCTCTTTACTTCCTCTACAGCAGCATCAGATGTGACAGCTACTGATATACAAACACTGTTGTGCAGCTAGCGCTGGGTATCTCTTTACTTCCTCTACAGCAGCATCAGATGTGACAGCTACTGATATACAAACACTGTTGTGCAGCTAGTACTGGGTATCTCTTTACTTCCTCTACAGCAGCATCAGATGTGACAGCTACTGATATACAAACACTGTTGTGCAGCTAGTGCTGAGTATCTGTTTACTTCCTCTACAGCAGCTTCAGATGTGACAGCCACTGATATACAAACACTGTTGTGCAGCTAGTGCTGAGTATCTCTTTACTTCTTCTACAGCATCAGATGTGACAGCTACTGATATACAAACACTGTTGTGCAGCTAGTGCTGGGTATCTCTTTACTTCCTCTACAGCATCAGATGTGACAGCTACTGATATACAAACACTGTTGTGCATCTAGTGCTGGGTATCTCTTTACTTCCTCTACAGCAGCTTCAGATGTGACAGCTACTGATATACAAACACTGTTGTGCAGCTAGTGCTGAGTATCTGTTTACTTCCTCTACAGCAGCTTCAGATGTGACAGCCACTGATATACAAACACTGTTGTGCAGCTAGTGCTGGGTATCTCTTTACTTCCTCTACAGCAGCTTCAGATGTGACAGCTACTGATATACAAACACTGTTGTGCAGCTAGTGCTGGGTATCTCTTTACTTCCTCTACAGCAGCTTCAGATGTGACAGCTACTGATATACAAACACTGTTGTGCAGCTAGTGCTGAGTATCTGTTTACTTCCTCTACAGCATCAGATGTGACAGCTACTGATATACAAACACTGTTGTGCAGCTAGTGCTGGGTATCTCTTTACTTCCTCTACAGCAGCTTCAGATGTGACAGCTACTGATATACAAACACTGCTGTGCAGCTAGTGCTGGGTATCTCTTTACTTCCTCTACAGCAGCTTCAGATGTGACAGCTACTGATATACAAACACTGTTGTGCAGCTAGTGCTGGGTATCTCTTTACTTCCTCTACAGCATCAGATGTGACAGCTACTGATATACAAACACTGTTGTGCAGCTAGTGCTGGGTATCTCTTTACTTCCTCTACAGCAGCTTCAGATGTGACAGCTACTGATATACAAACACTGCTGTGCAGCTAGTGCTGGGTATCTCTTTACTTCCTCTACAGCAGCTTCAGATGTGACAGCTACTGATATACAAACACTGTTGTGCAGCTAGTGCTGGGTATCTCTTTACTTCCTCTACAGCTTCAGATGTGACAGCTACTGATATACAAACACTGTTGTGCAGCTAGTGCTGGGTATCTCTTTACTTCCTCTACAGCAGCTTCAGATGTGACAGCTACTGATATACAAACACTGCTGTGCAGCTAGTGCTGGGTATCTCTTTACTTCCTCTACAGCAGCTTCAGATGTGACAGCTACTGATATACAAACACTGTTGTGCAGCTAGTGCTGGGTATCTCTTTACTTCCTCTACAGCAGCTTCAGATGTGACAGCTACTGATATACAAACACTGTTGTGCAGCTAGTGCTGGGTATCTCTTTACTTCCTCTACAGCAGCTTCAGATGTGACAGCTACTGATATACAAACACTGTTGTGCAGCTAGTGCTGGGTATCTCTTTACTTCCTCTACAGCTTCAGATGTGACAGCTACTGATATACAAACACTGTTGTGCAGCTAGTGCTGGGTATCTCTTTACTTCCTCTACAGCAGCTTCAGATGTGACAGCTACTGATATACAAACACTGTTGTGCAGCTAGTGCTGGGTATCTCTTTACTTCCTCTACAGCAGCATCAGATGTGACAGCTACTGATATACAAACACTGTTGTGCAGCTAGTGCTGGGTATCTCTTTACTTCCTCTACAGGAGCTTCAGATGTGACAGCTACTGATATACAAACACTGTTGTGCAGCTAGTGCTGGGTATCTCTTTACTTCCTCTACAGCAGCTTCAGATGTGACAGCTACTGATATACAAACACTGTTGTGCAGTTAGTGCTGGGTATCTCTTTACTTCCTCTACAGCAGCATCAGATGTGACAGCTACTGATATACAAACACTGTTGTGCTGCTAGTGCTGGGTATCTCTTTACTTCCTCTACAGCTTCAGATGTGACAGCTACTGATATACAAACACTGCTGTGCAGCTAGTGCTGGGTATCTCTTTACTTCCTCTACAGCAGCTTCAGATGTGACAGCTACTGATATACAAACACTGCTGTGCAGCTAGTGCTGGGTATCTCTTTACTTCCTCTACAGCAGCTTCAGATGTGACAGCTACTGATATACAAACACTGTTGTGCAGCTAGTGCTGAGTATCTCTTTACTTCCTCTACAGCAGCTTCAGATGTGACAGCTACTGATATACAAACACTGTTGTGCAGCTAGTGCTGGGTATCTCTTTACTTCCTCTACAGCAGCTTCAGATGTGACAGCTACTGATATACAAACACTGTTGTGCAGCTAGTGCTGGGTATCTCTTTACTTCCTCTACAGCATCAGATGTGACAGCTACTGATATACAAACACTGTTGTGCAGCTAGTACTGGGTATCTCTTTACTTCCTCTACAGGAGCTTCAGATGTGACAGCTACTGATATACAAACACTGTTGTGCAGCTAGTGCTGGGTATCTCTTTACTTCCTCTACAGCATCAGATGTGACAGCTACTGATATACAAACACTGTTGTGCAGCTAGTGCTGGGTATCTCTTTACTTCCTCTACAGCATCAGATGTGACAGCTACTGATATACAAACACTGTTGTACATCTAGTGCTGGGTATCTCTTTACTTCCTCTACAGCAGCTTCAGATGTGACAGCTAATGATATACAAACACTGTTGTGCAGCTAGTGCTGGGTATCTCTTTACTTCCTCTACAGCATCAGATGTGACAGCTACTGATATACAAACACTGTTGTGCAGCTAGTGCTGGGTATCTCTTTACTTCCTCTACAGCTTCAGATGTGACAGCTACTGATATACAAACACTGTTGTGCAGCTAGTGCTGGGTATCTCTTTACTTCCTCTACAGCTTCAGATGTGACAGCTACTGATATACAAACACTGTTGTGCAGCTAGTGCTGGGTATCTCTTTACTTCCTCTACAGCAGCTTCAGATGTGACAGCTAATGATATACAAACACTGTTGTGCAGCTAGTGCTGGGTATCTCTTTACTTCCTCTACAGCATCAGATGTGACAGCTACTGATATACAAACACTGTTGTGCAGCTAGTGCTGGGTATCTCTTTACTTCCTCTACAGCTTCAGATGTGACAGCTACTGATATACAAACACTGTTGTGCAGCTAGTGCTGGGTATCTCTTTACTTCCTCTACAGGAGCTTCAGATGTGAAAGCTACTGATATACAAACACTGCTGTGCAGCTAGTGCTGGGTATCTCTTTACTTCCTCTACAGCAGCTTCAGATGTGACAGCTACTGATATACAAACACTGTTGTACAGCTAGTGCTGGGTATCTCTTTACTTCCTCTACAGCAGCATCAGATGTGACAGCTACTGATATACAAACACTGTTGTGCAGCTAGTGCTGAGTATCTGTTTACTTCCTCTACAGCAGCTTCAGATGTGATAGCTACTGATATACAAACACTGTTGTGCAGCTAGTGCTGGGTATCTCTTTACTTCCTCTACAGCATCAGATGTGACAGCTACTGATATACAAACACTGTTGTGCAGCTAGTGCTGGGTATCTCTTTACTTCCTCTACAGCATCAGATGTGACAGCTACTGATATACAAACACTGTTGTGCAGCTAGTGCTGGGTATCTCTTTACTTCCTCTACAGCAGCTTCAGATGTGACAGCTACTGATATACAAACACTGTTGTGCAGCTAGTGCTGGGTATCTCTTTACTTCCTCTACAGCATCAGATGTGACAGCTACTGATATACAAACACTGTTGTGCAGCTAGTGCTGGGTATCTCTTTACTTCCTCTACAGCAGCTTCAGATGTGACAGCTACTGATATACAAACACTGTTGTGCAGCTAGTACTGGGTATCTCTTTACTTCCTCTACAGCAGCTTCAGATGTGACAGCTAATGATATACAAACACTGTTGTGCAGCTAGTGCTGGGTATCTCTTTACTTCCTCTACAGCATCAGATGTGACAGCTACTGATATACAAACACTGTTGTGCAGCTAGTGCTGGGTATCTCTTTACTTCCTCTACAGCTTCAGATGTGACAGCTACTGATATACAAACACTGTTGTGCAGCTAGTGCTGGGTATCTCTTTACTTCCTCTACAGCTTCAGATGTGACAGCTACTGATATACAAACACTGTTGTGCAGCTAGTGCTGGGTATCTCTTTACTTCCTCTACAGCAGCTTCAGATGTGACAGCTAATGATATACAAACACTGTTGTGCAGCTAGTGCTGGGTATCTCTTTACTTCCTCTACAGCATCAGATGTGACAGCTACTGATATACAAACACTGTTGTGCAGCTAGTGCTGGGTATCTCTTTACTTCCTCTACAGCTTCAGATGTGACAGCTACTGATATACAAACACTGTTGTGCAGCTAGTGCTGGGTATCTCTTTACTTCCTCTACAGGAGCTTCAGATGTGAAAGCTACTGATATACAAACACTGCTGTGCAGCTAGTGCTGGGTATCTCTTTACTTCCTCTACAGCAGCTTCAGATGTGACAGCTACTGATATACAAACACTGTTGTACAGCTAGTGCTGGGTATCTCTTTACTTCCTCTACAGCAGCATCAGATGTGACAGCTACTGATATACAAACACTGTTGTGCAGCTAGTGCTGAGTATCTGTTTACTTCCTCTACAGCAGCTTCAGATGTGATAGCTACTGATATACAAACACTGTTGTGCAGCTAGTGCTGGGTATCTCTTTACTTCCTCTACAGCATCAGATGTGACAGCTACTGATATACAAACACTGTTGTGCAGCTAGTGCTGGGTATCTCTTTACTTCCTCTACAGCATCAGATGTGACAGCTACTGATATACAAACACTGTTGTGCAGCTAGTGCTGGGTATCTCTTTACTTCCTCTACAGCAGCTTCAGATGTGACAGCTACTGATATACAAACACTGTTGTGCAGCTAGTGCTGGGTATCTCTTTACTTCCTCTACAGCATCAGATGTGACAGCTACTGATATACAAACACTGTTGTGCAGCTAGTGCTGGGTATCTCTTTACTTCCTCTACAGCAGCTTCAGATGTGACAGCTACTGATATACAAACACTGTTGTGCATCTAGTGCTGGGTATCTCTTTACTTCCTCTACAGCAGCTTCAGATGTGACAGCTACTGATATACAAACACTGTTGTGCAGCTAGTGCTGGGTATCTCTTTACTTCCTCTACAGCATCAGATGTGACAGCTACTGATATACAAACACTGTTGTGCAGCTAGTGCTGGGTATCTCTTTACTTCCTCTACAGCAGCTTCAGATGTGACAGCTACTGATATACAAACACTGTTGTACAGCTAGTGCTGGGTATCTCTTTACTTCCTCTACAGCAGCTTCAGATGTGACAGCTACTGATATACAAACACTGTTGTGCAGCTAGTGCTGGGTATCTCTTTACTTCCTCTACAGCAGCTTCAGATGTGACAGCTACTGATATACAAACACTGTTGTGCAGCTAGTGCTGAGTATCTGTTTACTTCCTCTACAGCAGCTTCAGATGTGACAGCTACTGATATACAAACACTGTTGTGCAGCTAGTGCTGGGTATCTCTTTACTTCCTCTACAGCAGCTTCAGATGTGACAGCTACTGATATACAAACACTGTTGTGCAGTTAGTGCTGGGTATCTCTTTACTTCCTCTACAGGAGCTTCAGATGTGACAGCTACTGATATACAAACACTGTTGTGCAGCTAATGCTGGGTATCTCTTTACTTCCTCTACAGCAGCTTCAGATGTGACAGCTACTGATATACAAACACTGTTGTGCAGCTAGTGCTGGGTATCTCTTTACTTCCTCTACAGCAGCTTCAGATGTGACAGTTACTGATATACAAACACTGTTGTGCAGCTAGTGCTGGGTATCTCTTTACTTCCTCTACAGCATCAGATGTGACAGCTACTGATATACAAACACTGTTGTGCAGCTAGTGCTGGGTATCTCTTTACTTCCTCTACAGCATCAGATGTGACAGCTACTGATATACAAACACTGTTGTGCAGCTAGTGCTGGGTATCTCTTTACTTCCTCTACAACCTCTTCAGATGTGACAGCTACTGATATACAAACACTGTTGTGCAGCTTATAAAATTGCATTTTTTTGAAATGTTAAAAATAACAATGTAGAGAAAGAGCCGCGACTTTTTTTCCCAAAGGGCCGGAAGTATTGCAGAGGCCCGTAATTTACTGTTACGGTTGCCTCCAGGCTGGCTGGAAGTTGGACCGTAGAAAAGGATGCTCCTAGCGCTCACCAAAGGAGCAGCAGCACCGTGGACACTATAACTGCTGCGTAGCCACCATAAGTAACGCAGACTCTATGAACCACCACTGCTGGGCTGGTATCTCGCCGTCTGCTCTGCGCCCTGGACCTACGACCAGGCTCCAGTAGGTGAACCTCTTCCTTCTGTAGTAATCCCTGTAGCTAAGGGAGTATGAAAAACATAGCAATCCCTGTAGTGATATAAGCTGTATCCTACAAACATGAGTCAAAGCTTCAAGTTAGAGGGTCAACATAGGTCTGATGTGCTGGAGCACACAGCCTGCTTTTATTCAGGTTACATGCAAACAGGACACTCTCAGGGGGAGGCATAAAATCCCCCATCACACATTTGATATTAGATAGAGAGACACTCCCTTTGACAGGCCACAACATTTACTTCAGCAGATAACATTACACACAATAAAACAATGCAGTCCACCTTATCAATACTAGTCTGATTAGACAATGGGAAAGTTGATCACTAAACCTAATTAGAGCTAATCCCAGCAGACTTGTATTTAGAATAGGTTTCTTGAAGCTGAACAAAATTTAACTCTTAATGGCACACAATGAAACTGAACCAAGTGGGAGAAAGCCAGGGACAAGTCATTTCACAGGTCTGGGGACATAGTCTTAAAGGGGCATTGTTCATCAAAGTCACAATATGTCCCCAGACGTTTCCCAAAGGGCCACAAACACACAACAAAAGTCAATATACTCTCAGGGGCACAATCTTCCAGGGGCCATAGTCATGAGGAAGGAGGCTGGCAAATAGGCTTCTCCAAAATCCAGAGAAGCAGGGCAACCTTCCATTTAAAGGGCCAGTCACAAATAGCAGTTTGTAACATATCTCCCCTTTTGGAGGGAGACTAACAAGGCACCTGACCTTCTGTCGGTCAGTGCCTAAGTTAGTCTCGCAACCCACCCACAAATAAACACTAGCAGCAAAGCAGCCCCCCCACAACAAGTAGCACTGGCCTGTAGGTTCCAGGTTATAGGATGAAAGTGTAGCATCCTCTGCCTTCCTGGCGCAGCTGTGCAAATAGCTGATGGTACTTGGGGGGCAGAGGCCAGCGGCACTCTGCCCTGGTGCCAGCGCTTCTGCTGGGGTGAGGGTTTTGCAGGCCAGTCCTGTAACAAGGGGGTCTGTAGGGCAGAGGCCAGCAGCGCTCTGTTCTGATGCCAGCTCTTCTGCTGGGGGAATTGGGGCATAGTCCTGCCCGGTGGCAAAGGGAACGTGGGGGTCAGTGGGGGTTAACATCTCCACTGTTAAACCTGGGCCCAAGTTAGGAGTTAGCTGGGGAGGGGGAGATTGGCTTACCTCCTCCTCCTGATACTCCGGCGGCCGTTGGGAAGGGAGGTCGATGCTCTCCTCTTCCTGTGGAACATGCTGCGGCTGGGGAGAGAGACCGATTGTCTCCTCTCCCTGGAAGGCACACTCCGGCTGGGGAGGGAGGTCGATGCTCTCCCCTCCCTGTAGCTGGGTCTGTCGCTGGGGATCTGGGCCGCCTGCCCAGCATCCCTGTAGGGCCGGTAGAGAGACTGCGGTCCCATCTCCACCTGCCTGCTGGGGGTCCTCCCAGGACCAGTCTATGAGGCCTGCTGCCTCTGGTATCTCTGGTTGGGGTTGGGGAAGGAGACCGGTTGTCTCTTCCCTCTGCACAGTATACTGCCGCTGGGGAGGGAGGTCGCTGCTCTCCTCTCCCTGTGGAACATGCTGCGGCTGGGGAGAGAGACCAGGTGTCCATACCCTCAAACTCCACAGTTGGCGCTCAAAGGCTCGTGCCGCTTTGTTCTCCGTATCCAATTCCCGGATGATGCGACTGACTACCTCCTGCGCAGGGTCTGGACCATATCGGACTAGCCGCCTCTTTACCTCTGGAACGAAATCCGCGCCCTCATAGCGACGGATCCGGTTGAGGTGCTCTTCACATGGTTCTGACCAGTATCTTGTCAGCTCCATGCTGCTGTAGGTAGGGACGCTGCGCAGTGGCTAGCGTTGCCCTCAATAACTTTCCTACGATACCAGTGCTGTTGTGGTGCTGCTCCTTGCGCTAGGACGCCAATCCCACCGCTGCCGCCAAATGTTACGGTTGCCTCCAGGCTGGCTGGAAGTTGGACCGTAGAAAAGGATGCTCCTAGCGCTCACCAAAGGAGCAGCAGCACCGTGGACACTATAACTGCTGCGTAGCCACCATAAGTAACGCAGACTCTATGAACCACCACTGCTGGGCTGGTATCTCGCCGTCTGCTCTGCGCCCTGGACCTACGACCAGGCTCCAGTAGGTGAACCTCTTCCTTCTGTAGTAATCCCTGTAGCTAAGGGAGTATGAAAAACATAGCAATCCCTGTAGTGATATAAGCTGTATCCTACAAACATGAGTCAAAGCTTCAAGTTAGAGGGTCAACATAGGTCTGATGTGCTGGAGCACACAGCCTGCTTTTATTCAGGTTACATGCAAACAGGACACTCTCAGGGGGAGGCATAAAATCCCCCATCACACATTTGATATTAGATAGAGAGACACTCCCTTTGACAGGCCACAACATTTACTTCAGCAGATAACATTACACACAATAAAACAATGCAGTCCACCTTATCAATACTAGTCTGATTAGACAATGGGAAAGTTGATCACTAAACCTAATTAGAGCTAATCCCAGCAGACTTGTATTTAGAATAGGTTTCTTGAAGCTGAACAAAATTTAACTCTTAATGGCACACAATGAAACTGAACCAAGTGGGAGAAAGCCAGGGACAAGTCATTTCACAGGTCTGGGGACATAGTCTTAAAGGGGCATTGTTCATCAAAGTCACAATATGTCCCCAGACGTTTCCCAAAGGGCCACAAACACACAACAAAAGTCAATATACTCTCAGGGGCACAATCTTCCAGGGGCCATAGTCATGAGGAAGGAGGCTGGCAAATAGGCTTCTCCAAAATCCAGAGAAGCAGGGCAACCTTCCATTTAAAGGGCCAGTCACAAATAGCAGTTTGTAACATTTACCAACGCCGCCAACAGGTCCACAGCCGACGAACTTTCTGCAAATTCCGAGAGTAAGCAGGCGTCACAGCAGACTGCCTCCCAGAGCGGCCCCGCGCACGGAACGAACAGAGGCCTTAGCGCCCGGTAAGCGATCACGCTCACTCACAGCTGGTGCAGGTCACACAGCAACTGCTGCACATAACCGCTCACCGGCGGACATATACAAGGGGCCAGTCTTCATGCAGCACACCCAGCAGGCCCACAGCCACAATAAAGACTCATAGGGCCAGAAGCATATAAACAGCCCACAAGCATGAGGACTGCTGCAGCCTAGGCCCTAAGCCCAGCACTTGGCAAGTACATTATAAGAGCAACACCTGCAGGGCAACGCAGCGCAGACAAAAAGACCTACATACTAAGCCAACCCGCAGCATAGGCCACAACCTGCCCTGTACACTGAGCCAGATAGCAGAAGACTTGGGCATAAGTACTGGGGACCCTCTCAGACCTAACACTCACAATGCCAGCACGCAAGCCACTTAAACCAGATGGGCTGTCAAGCTCCAAAATGTTACAAAGCTACCTGAGGCAGCCTGAATCTACTTCATCACCTCAGGCAGATATGCCCTGCAACAACACCTTGAAAGATCCTGAACAGACCCCCCTTCTGCCACCCCAGTCTATATCCTACCTTACAAGGGATGATCTAAAATCACTCTGCACGAAAGAGGATGTCAAGGAGATAGTCACAGAAGTTAAGAGCTGGTACGGTGAATTAAAGAGGGACATCTCAAGAGTGACACAGAGAGTCACAACATTAGAAGAAAGCCATGACGCTGCATTCAATGACATACAGCATATCTCACGTATAACCTATGAACAGGATGAGACCATCCACCACCTCTTGGAAAGGGTGGAAGACCTAGATAACAGGGGCAGGAGGAACAACTTGCAGATACGGGGCATCCCTGAAAGTGTTCAGCCAGGCGCCCTGGAGGGCTGCCTACAAAACCTCTTCTGAACCTTAAAAGGAGATGAGAGCGCACCAGAGATTCAAATAGAAAGAGCCCATAGAGCCTTACGTGCAAAACCACCCCCAAAGGCGCCACCAAGAGATGTTATCCTTAAAATTCTACATTTCAAAGACAAGGAGGAAATCCTAAGGCTGTCAAGGCAGAAAAAGGACTTTACACACGCTGGCAACAGAGTCCCACCACCCTGCAGAACAGACGGGACCTATCCTACATCACATCAACTCTGCGAGAGCACAGTATCCCCTACAGGTGGGGATTTCTGGTTAGCATCATCGCTACAAGGGGGGACACAACTGCTGTCTTCAAGCATAAGGATGACCTCCCACGATTCTGTGAAGCCCTGTGGATCACTATAAAACACCACGACCCTCAACCAGACAGCCCCTTGGACGCCTTCTCATCCACATCCAGAACACAGCCCTCTCAAGGAAACATTCGTGGGGGGCCCACCAAAACTCAACCACCTGCTGGGCGCAACAAGGACTCTAATCCTGGTGACTGACAAGTCACCAACTCCTTTCTCCTGGGACTGATACTTTAATTATGGACAGAAGGCTACAGGTCATATGTTTATGTTATTGCATTGATATGTTTATCTTGCTCTTAGGGTTAGAGATGTGGGATACTTCCCACTCAACTTGTGCATATATTGAAGGTTTTCTTTTACTGTGGGTTTATCAGCCTCATAGGACAGTTAACTAACAATCTGATTGTTAAACAAATTTTATATCTCTTTACAAGTTTTATTGCACTGTTTTCCTTTGTTTTGTCTTCTTTTTCCTCTTTCCCCCCAGAAGGTTTGCAAGCTTGGCACACTTTTTAATTCAATATAATATAATGGTCTGTCCTTGCCACCGGCCCCGAGGGGGCGATTCCCTGCCCTCTCACTGACGACAGACCACACACGGGCAACAAGACCTATCCCCAGGCCCTACACGACCTTGACCTCTTGGACAATACCCCTGACACTATGGCGGACAACCCTGCACACAAAGCCCGCCCCATCACACTGATATCCATAAACGCCAAGGGTTTAAACAGCCCCGAGAAACGTTCAATAGCCTTTCGCCACCTACACCAGGCAGCGGGGGACATCATTTTTGTACAAGAAACACACTTTCGGAGAGGGGGGGAACCAAAACACATCACCAACCAATTTAGGACAGCCTTTACGGCCTCGGCCGGAATAAGAATGGCGGGGTGGGTATCTGGCTACGCAATTCAGTTAAGTTTAAACCCCAACACATAGTAAAAGATGTGAATGGCAGGTACATAATTGTATCAGGCCTTCTTTTTGACCGCCCAGTGACGCTAGTAAATATTTACCTCCCTAATTCTGGCCAGCACCTGCTCTTCAAACAAATAACCCAATTAATACTGGAGCACACAACAGGCATATTGCTAGTAGGAGGTGATTTCAATCTTCCCCTAGACCCTGAACTTGACACATCCACAGGTAGGTCTAGCGTACCGAAGCGGACGATCAAAGCTGTAACAACGCACATACAACAACTTAAACTACACGATGTGTGGCGGTCTTCCAACCCGTCCTTACGTGATTATACATTTTATTCAAACCCACACCGCTCCTACTCCAGAATTGATTATATATTATGTGACCAGTTGGGACTGTCCCTGATAGACAGCTCTAGTATACTACAAACAACGTGGTCAGACCACGCCCCAGTAACGTGCAAGATATCCTGGCCCTCCTCCCCAATCCTACCCTTTATCTGGAGACTCGATGAGTTCCTTCTAAAAAATCCCTTGGTCAAACAGGACATAGACACCACACTGGGCCACTACTTTAGAGAAAACACAGAGGACAGTACCACCCCTATCACTATCTGGGAGGCACACAAATGTGTGACAAGAGGAGACTTCATCAAACACAAATCTAGGGAGGTCAGGGAGAACAGACAATTTTTGAACTCCACCCTGGCCCAAATCAAATTCTGGGAGACAGAACATAAAAAGAACCCCACCTCTGCCACAATCCTAGGAAACCTCAAGCAGGTCAGATCTGATCTTCAGAGCTACCTAACTAAAACATACCAACGCAAGACAGCCATACTGAAACAAAAATTCTATGACATCAACGACAAAGCTGGGGCATCCCTGGCAAGGGCCCTTAAACGCAAACAATTGAATACACATGTACACTCCCTCCGGGACGCAAAAGGGCATACACATAGGGATGGCAAACAGATTGCGGAAACATTTAGATGCTACTACGAAACGCTGTACAACCTAGAAAGCGACTGCACGCAGGATGACATTGACAAATTCCTGACTGACCTACAACTTCCCACGCTTTCACCAGAAGACTCGGACGCGCTAGAGGCCCCCATAACGATAGCAGAAATCAAAGCAGCCATAAAAAGCATGCCTAATGGAAAGAGACCTGGACCTGACGGGCTGACCGTTAAATACTACAAGACGTACATGCATCATCTACTACAGCCCCTCGCCTCGGTCTTTAACACCCTCTTAGAGAACGGCGGCTTTACAGAACAAATGCTGAAAACACATATTACTGTCCTCCCCAAACAGGGTAAGAAACCAGACCGCCCCGAAAACTTTCGCCCCATCTCCCTGTTAAATGTAGATTTAAAGATATACGTAAAAATAATAGCTACAAGAATAAACAAAAACCTCCCGTCCCTGATACACCCCAATCAAGTAGGCTTTGTCCCAGGTAGAGAGGCACGGGACAACACTCTAAAAACGATGCAGCTGATATCATATGCCCAACTAAATAAGATCCCAATGGTCCTTGTCTCAACAGACGCCGAAAAGGCTTTTGACAGGGTCCATTGGGGATTCCTTAGAGCAACTATGGTCAAGATGAAGTTTAGCAATAAACTCATAGACCACATCTTCTCCATGTACAGCAAACCCACAGCGCAGGTCAAAGTGAATAATTTGCTCTCTGATAGCTTTCTAATACAGAATGGAACAAGGCAGGGATGCCCGCTCTCTCCTATCCTATTTGCCATCTCTATTGAGGCACTGGCACAAAAAATGCACTTAGACAGCCTAATCACAGGCATTAAAACTGAGACAACCAAGCACAAGCTCGCACTTTACACAGATGACATTTTGCTTACCCTTATGAATGCCAACTCCTCACTCCCCAAGGTTTTAGAGACCTTTGTAGAATACGGTAGGGTATCCAACTTCCACCTAAATCTCGGTAAATCGGAACTGCTGAACATCACATACGATGCTGATCAGCTACCTAACATTCTCAGAAATTGCCCCTTGAAGAGACAGCACTCCAAAATGAAGTATCTAGGCATATACCTCTCCCCGGACCCCCAAGTGATATTCCAGGCCAACTACAAGACCCTAGAAACCAACCTTGTCTCAGATTTATCTAGTTGAAAAATAAAACTATCTCTTGGTTAGGGAGAATCAATGTGATAAAGATGACTGTCCTACCCAAACTTCTCTACCTCCTACAAACTACCCCCATACCACTGCCGCCAGGATACTTGGATAGAATCCAATCCCACCTGGAACAATATATCTGGAAAGACATTAGGCCAAGAGTGGCCAGGAGGTCCATCTATCTCCCAAGGGACAGAGGTGGGTTGGGGGTCCCTAATATCCCGGGGTATAAGCAGGCCATTTCCCTGCACAGGCTACCAGACTGGTGCCAGAATGACCCCCACAAAGACTGGATCCACTTAGACTGTGACATTTTACACACTAACAATGCGGGCTCGACTGCATGGTTAGAAGCAAGACATAGGCCAGAGGCCGTAACAACCTACCCCATACTCTCTGACTTCTTCCATACATGGGATAGGATAATCAATACATCCACAAACATATCCACCAGAATCTCCCCACTCATCCCTATACATAATAACCCCTCGCTCCCCTGGGATCTCAGGGACAAGAGAGTACCGGGTCACACACACATGTCAGACAGGGTGTGGCATACATTAGTTGAGGGACACAAGCTAAATGTCCTGGCGGGGATAGAGGAGGATACACCGCACATTCCCTACAACCAACTAAACCACTTTTACTCCACCCACCAACACAAGCAACAACTCACAAGATCTCTGACCCCTTTCGAGACCCTGTGTATACAAATATCCCCCACAAGACATGCAACGTCCAGACTCTACAAACTCTTGTTACTGGCCGACATGCAAACACTCCTATCCTACACTAAGGCGTGGGAACAGGAATTAAACTGTGACATCCCCTACAAAGCGTGGCACAAGGCCTTCGCTTATACTAAACACTCTTCAGTCTCAGCTAGGGTGCAAGAATCCAACTACAAGCTCCTATCCCGATGGTATCTTACACCAGTCAGATTGCAGTCCATGTACAAGACAGCTTCTCGGAGATGCTGGAGGGAATGTGGAGGTGGGCTCACTCTCCCACATTTGGTGGGGGTGCCCCAAACTTGATTCGTACTGGACAGAGATACTCACCCATATAAAAGACACAACAGGGTACACATTAACAAATGACCCCAAATCCTTACTTTATATTTCTCTACCTAAAATGAGGAACAGAACCTCCAGGGCCCTGCTGATGATCATGCTGAATAGCGCAGAGATTTTAGTTCCTAGGTACTGGAAATCCCAGACAGTCCTGACTCTAGAGGAGTGGAAGCAACAGGTCTCTACACTTCTCCACCTGGAGAGATACCACCATCTCACTCAGGGCACACTAGACACACACGAGCAAATGCTGGCCATGTGGTCTGACGGTGAAACCGCACAGACCAAATAGATGTGAACAATGACCTCGACTTTTCACTGACTCACCCAAGACCTGAATTGACAGAATAGTGTGGACAACACGGGGAACCTGGGGCGGGGATTTCCCTATCACCCGGAGATCCCCCTACTACTCTCTCCCCCTTTATTCCTCCCTGCCCCCTCGGGGCCCTACATCATCTACACCATCCACAACATCTGAATCATCTATACCGTTTGCATTGTTTATGTTGTCACTAAGTGACCTATTGTTATAACTTAGGGGGATATACTACATGTGTGTGAATATATATCTGTCTCGGCCTAATCTGCTGGGCCGCCCAGGCGGCAGAACCAAAGACATTCCATATCACTCTCTTCCACTACCCTGACATGGGGCGATCCAGCTACGGCCATTCCCAGGACAATGGGGTGAACTGCCATTATGAGTCATTATAAGACTGTGTAACATAAATACCTCGGAGCTGGCGGACCAGCCCCCTGCTGGGGACTTTTTTCTACCTACCCTCTCCCCTCCGCTGCGGCCACTGGGAGCCGAGAAGGTGCACCTTTACTGTTTATTGTTCATTCTGTGATGCTTTAAGATGTTGTAATTTCTTTACCTCTTAATAAAACTTTTGAAAACCAAAAAAAAAAATAAAAAAATAACAATGTAAACGTCAGACTTTTTCCATCATGAATGTGATCTTACAACAAACAAAGATCCATAAAAAAATACAAATAATTATTTGTAAATTGTGGCTATTTTCACAGTTAACCAATCACATTCTAAATCATGCCTGTGCGTTAATAATTTACATTTGTCATTAAGCAATTCTGATTAAACCCAGATAAAACTCAGCTGTTGCTGTAGGATTTGCTTGAATGTTTAGGTTTGCATCCTACTGGGAAAGCCGTTGTCCGCAAAGTAACTGTGAGAACTAATTTGTGAATTGTACCAATCAGGAGATAGATATAAAATAATATCTAAGGCACTGGGTGTACCATGGAGAACTGTTACAACCATCAGGATGTGGCACCACAGAGACATTGCAAAGATCAGGACCATCCTCTAAAGTTGATTAGAAGACAAAGAAACAACTTATCAGGGAGGTGACTGAGAGGAGCTACAGGACTTTTGTCAGGTACCGGTCACTTCTTGCGTGTGACCACATCTCTCCTATTCTGCATGTGGGGGCTATGGGGTAGAGTGGCAAGAAGAAAACCCTTTATTACAAAAAGAAACATCCAAGCCCATCTAAATGATGCCAAAAGATAAATTCGATAACTCTAAATTATGTGGGAGAATGTGCTATGGTCTGACGAGACAAAGGGGCCTATCTATCAAGCTTCGAATGGAGCTTGATGGCCCCTGTTTCTGGCGAGTCTTCAGACTTGCCAGAAACAGCAGTTATGAAGCAGCGGTCACAAAGACCGCTGCTCCATTACCTGTCCGCCTGCTCTGAGCAGGCGGACAGACATCACCAGAAATCAACCCCCTGCTGGAGGCCGATTGGCCGCGAGTCTGCAGGGGGCGGCGTTGCACCAGCAGCTCTTGTGAGCTGCTGGTGTAATGCTGAATACGGAGAGCATATTGCTCTCCGCATTCAGCGAGGTCTTGCGGACCTGATCCGCAGTGTAGGATCAAGTCTGCAAGACCTTTAGTAAATAGGGGCCAATGGATGAACTTTTTAGCCTAAATTGTAAAAGATGTTTGGTGCAAACCCAATAAAAGCTCCTCATCCAAGATAAGGCTGCTTCTCTCTACATTTTTAGCCACCAATCAGCAAGCGCTACCCAAATGCTGAATCAAAAATGAGCCGGCTACAAAGCTTACATTCCTGTTTTTTTAAATAAAGATACCAAGAGAACAAAGACAAATTTAAAATAGAAGTAAATTAGAAAGTTGCTTGAAATTGCTGTTCTATCTGAATAATGAAAGAAAAAAAAAGGGTTTCATTTCATTTAAAGGGACAAGAAACCCACATTTTTTCTTTCATGAATTAGATCCCCTTATCCAACACACATACAGTATATACACATCAGTCCTCCCACCCACGGACTTCCATAAGGTCCTGGACTCACAATAACAATACACAGACATCTCCCTACCCTATGGTGAGACTCTCATGCTTATCTGACACACATATATACACATCAGTCCTCCCACCCACGGACTTCCATAAGGTCCTGGACTCACAATAACAATACACAGACATCTCCCTACCCTATGGTGAGACTCTCATGCTTATCTGACACACATATATACACATCAGTCCTCCCACCCACGGACTTCCATAAGGTCCTGGACTCACAATAACAATACACAGACATCTCCCTACCCTATGGTGAGACTCTCATGCTTATCTGACGCACATATATACACATCAGTCATCCCACCCACGGACTTCCATAAGGTCCTGGACTCACAATAACAATACACAGACATCTCCCTACCCTATGGTGAGACTCTCATGCTTATCTGACACACATATATACACATCAGTCATCCCACCCACGGACTTCCATAAGGTCCTGGACTCACAATAACATTACACAGACATCTCCCTACCCTATGGTGAGACTCTCATGCTTATCCAACACACATATATACACATCAGTCATCCCACCCACGGACTTCCATAAGGTCCTGGACTCACAATAACAATACACAGACATCTCCCTACCCTATGGTGAGACTCTCATGCTTATCCAACACACATATATACACATCAGTCATCCCACCCACGGACTTCCATAAGGTCCTGGACTCACAATAACAATACACAGACATCTCCCTACCCTATGGTGAGACTCTCATGCTTATCTGACACACATATATACACATCAGTCATCCCACCCACGGACTTCCATAAGGTCCTGGACTCACAGTAACAATACACAGACATCTCCCTACCCTATGGTGAGACTCTCATGCTTATCTGACACACATATATACACATCAGTCATCCCACCCACGGACTTCCATAAGGTCCTGGACTCACAATAACAATACACAGACATCTCCCTACCCTGTGGTGAGACTCTCATGCTTATCTGACACACATATATACACATGTCATCCCACCCCCGGACTTCCATAAGGTCCTGGACTCACAATAACAATACACAGACATCTCCCTACCCTATGGTGAGACTCTCATGCTTATCTGACACACATATATACACATCAGTCATCCCACCCACGGACTTCCATAAGGTCCTGGACTCACAATAACAATACACAGACATCTCCCTACCCTATGGTGAGACTCTCATGCTTATCTGACACACGTATATACACATCAGTCATCCCACCCACGGACTTCCATAAGGTCCTGGACTCACAATAACAATACACAGACATCTCCCTACCCTATGGTGAGACTCTCATGCTTATCTGACACACATATATACACATCAGTCATCCCACCCACGGACTTCCATAAGGTCCTGGACTCACAATAACAATACACAGACATCTCCCTACCCTATGGTGAGACTCTCATGCTTATCTGACACACATATATACACATCAGTCATCCCACCCACGGACTTCCATAAGGTCCTGGACTCACAATAACAATACACAGACATCTCCCTACCCTATGGTGAGACTCTCATGCTTATCTGACACACATATATACACATCAGTCATCCCACCCACGGACTTCCATAAGGTCCTGGACTCACAATAACAATACACAGACATCTCCCTACCCTATGGTGAGACTCTCATGCTTATTTGACAGACATATATACACATCAGTCATCCCACCCACGGACTTCCATAAGGTCCTGGACTCACAATAACAATACACAGACATCTCCCTACCCTATGGTGAGACTCTCATGCTTATCTGACACACATATATACACATCAGTCATCCCACCCACGGACTTCCATAAGGTCCTGGACTCACAATAACAATACACAGACATCTCCCTACCCTATGGTGAGACTCTCATGCTTATCTGACACACATATATACACATCAGTCATCCCACCCACGGACTTCCATAAGGTCCTGGACTCACAATAACAATACACAGACATCTCCCTACCCTATGGTGAGACTCTCATGCTTATCTGACACACGTATATACACATCAGTCATCCCACCCACGGACTTCCATAAGGTCCTGGACTCACAATAACAATACACAGACATCTCCCTACCCTATGGTGAGACTCTCATGCTTATCTGACACACATATATACACATCAGTCCTCCCACCCACGGACTTCCATAAGGTCCTGGACTCACAGTAACAATACACAGACATCTCCCTACCCTATGGTGAGACTCTCATGCTTATCTGACACACATATATACACATCAGTCATCCCACCCACGGACTTCCATAAGGTCCTGGACTCACAATAACAATACACAGACATCTCCCTACCCTATGGTGAGACTCTCATGCTTATCTGACACACATATATACACATCAGTCATCCCACCCACGGACTTCCATAAGGTCCTGGACTCACAATAACATTACACAGACATCTCCCTACCCTATGGTGAGACTCTCATGCTTATCTGACACACGTACAGTATATACACATCAGTCATCCCACCCACGGACTTCCATAAGGTCCTGGACTCACAATAACATTACACAGACATCTCCCTACCCTATGGTGAGACTCTCATGCTTATCTGACACACATATATACACATCAGTCATCCCACCCACGGACTTCCATAAGGTCCTGGACTCACAATAACAATAAACAGACATCTCCCTACCCTATGGTGAGACTCTCATGCTTATCTGACACACGTATATACACATCAGTCATCCCACCCACGGACTTCCATAAGGTCCTGGACTCACAATAACAATACACAGACATCTCCCTACCCTATGGTGAGACTCTCATGCTTATCTGACACACATATATACACATCAGTCATCCCACCCACGGACTTCCATAAGGTCCTGGACTCACAATAACAATACACAGACATCTCCCTACCCTATGGTGAGACTCTCATGCTTATCTGACACACATATATACACATGAGTCATCCCACCCACGGACTTCCATAAGGTCCTGGACTCACAATAACAATACACAGACATCTCCCTACCCTATGGTGAGACTCTCATGCTTATCTGACACACATATATACACATCAGTCATCCCACCCACGGACTTCCATAAGGTCCTGGACTCACAATAACAATACACAGACATCTCCCTACCCTATGGTGAGACTCTCATGCTTATCTGACACACATATATACACATCAGTCATCCCACCCACGGACTTCCATAAGGTCCTGGACTCACAATAACAATACACAGACATCTCCCTACCCTATGGTGAGACTCTCATGCTTATCTGACACAAGTTTCACATTTGGGAAAGAAAACTTCTTACTTTGAAGAAGAAAAATCCGATGATTTTGAATGCAAATCTCATTATTACATTGTAGTTCCTCATGGCGTCTGTCATTACAATTCCAGGGTTCAGGCTTGTCACTGTCACTCCTACGGTAATGAGAGGTGGAATTTACTGTTAGGTGCCATTTTTTTTAATTTTGCATCACATGTGACATATTGCAGTAACCTCACACATTATAAGTGCTCAGTAGTGCAGCCATAATTTACATTCACACTAGCATTTTATTTCCAACCCCATTTCATAAACTATTAACCCTTGAAGGGCTGAACAAATGTGACAATTTATCCCAGGTTGTTAATTACTAGAAAGTCTAAATATCTAATTAGCTAAATACACATTATAGAGGATGGTTATATGGAGCAGTAGGAGGAGTTATAGGGAGCTTTTGCACTGTCATTTAATCTGTCAGGTATAAGTCTCCTCCTTATCATTGCCCAATACTACTGTCACACGCCATTGTCATGCTATGTGCACACTGAGCAGTATCTCACCAGTTCCTTCTAGTCTCCTTGCCAGCTCGTTGGCACACGCCACATTCATGAGCTTGGTGCAGTTGTACGAGTCATTCATTATATGCTTCTCAAGGTTTTGTGCCCTCAGGTGGCTGACGTCTATCGTCCCCAAAGTGTGCATGAAGGATGACAAAAAGACAATGCGACCCGGAGCCGACTTCTTCATGAGTCCTGGTCCACAACATGTCACATGTCACAAGCAGGCAGTGATAAGAACACAAATAAATAAAGGTACAAAAACTGAACCAACTGCTAATCTTGCTATGTTTTAATAATTCCTGACGTTAAGTCTTCTTTGGTTCATGAAGTATTTATTAGGCACAAAATGTGAGACCTCTCCTCATATAAAATGTATTTACACATATCTTTATATATTTATATATTCTATGTGCTAAATAATAAACATTACACATGTCCATGGGGAAAAATTCTATGGTGACAATGTCATTGTCATTACAGGAGCACATTTATATCTAGTGAGGTGACACTGTCACTGTCATTAGAGGGGCAGTTTACATCTATTGAAGTGACGTTGTCACTGTTATTTGAGGGGCTCTTTATATCTAGTGAGGTGACATTGTCACTGTCATTAGGCGGGCACATTTATATTTAGTGAGGTGACATTGTCATTGTGAATATAGGGTCACATTTATATCTAGTGAGGTGACATTGTCACTGTCATTAGAGGGGCACATTTATATCTAGTGAGGTGACATTGTCACTGTCATTAGAGGGGCAGTTTATATCTAGTGAGGTGACATTGTCACTGTCATTAGAGGGGCACATTTATATCTAGTGAGGTGACACTGTCACTGTCATTAGAGGGGCAGTTTACATCTATTGAAGTGACGTTGTCACTGTTATTTGAGGGGCTCTTTATATCTAGTGAGGTGACATTGTCACTGTCATTAGGTGGGCACATTTATATTTAGTGAGGTGACATTGTCATTGTGAATATAGGGTCACATTTGTAACTAGTGAGGTGACATTGTCACTGTCATTAGAGGGGCAGTTTATATCTAGTGAGGTGACATTGTCACTGTCATTAGAGGGGCAGTTTATATCTAGTGAGGTGACATTGTCACTGTCATTAGAGGGGCACATTTATATCTAGTGAGGTGACATTGTCACTGTCATTAGAGGGGCACATTTATATCTAGTGAGGTGACATTGTCACTGTCATTAGAGGGGCACATTTATATCTAGTGAGGTGACATAATCACTGTCATTAGAGGGGCACATTTATATCTAGTGAGGTGACATTGTCACTGTCATTAGAGGGGCACATTTATATCTAGTGAGGTGACATTGTCACTGTCATTAGAGGGGCACATTTATATCTAGTGAGGTGACATTGTCACTGTCATTAGAGGGGCACATTTATATCTAGTGAGGTGACATTGTCACTGTCATTAGAGGGGCACATTTATATCTAGTGAGGTGACATTGTCACTGTCATTAGAGGGGCACATTTATATCTAGTTAGGTGACATTGTCACTGTCATTAGAGGGGCACATTTATATCTAGTGAGGTGACATTGTCACTGTCATTAGAGGGGCACATTTATATCTAGTGAGGTGACATTGCCAATGGGAGTAGCTAGAGCCCTGTACTTACCCACAAGGAGGTTGGTGAGAAGGAACGGGCCGAGCTGGTTGGTAGCAAATGTGTTCTCCAGCCCCTCAGAGGTAATTGAAAATGGCATCCCTGGTAATGCAGAAGTATAGGGTGATGTTATATTGAAGTTACACAAGCAATGAGCACAATGATTTACTCTGGTAATATTATCAATGTGGTCTCATCAGTATGGTGAGGTCCCTCACAATTTTCAGAAGACATAATTTAACTAAAGAGCTGTTTATCTCGTTATGCAGGGTCTGAGTGTGAAGCATTGTATTAAACATTAATATTCATAAAAGCCCCTAAAAAGATTTTGCAAGATTTCTCTCTGCTCCATCAGGCCCAATATGAGAGGGTAGATGAAACAGAATATGGACATCAATGGCTTGATTGAACTCCCTTTCAAATTGGCTATGCTCTCTCACCCCATTGTGGGTTTATTAATGCTTGTGTCTCTTGTTTACATAGCTGTTCTACAGATAACACTACTGTAAAGAGACTTTCAGTATAGGTGGCAGTTTCAGCAGGCCAAATCAGACAATTTCATATGACTAAATAAAAATAAAGGAGCTATTGGTAAGCATTTTAATACACTCCAACAGGTAAAATATACCACTAGGAACACTAAAAGAGAGAACATTACACTTTTCCTTTAAGCCTTCCCATTCTTCCCGTGGCAATACTGACTGGTTGTTGTATTATACCATCAGGACTGGTTTAAAAACCATATAAATGAGATGTAGGCACAGCACTATATGATTTACCCTGATGTCGGCTGCAAGAGGCTGTAGATGTACAGTTACATCAAGATAACAAATTATTTTTTGGCAGCTTAGCATTAGCTGTGTTCCTGTTGGTGTTTATGGACCACTTGGGTTCTAGAAGTTCTATAATATGAGGGATTTCATGTTGGTCATGTGGTGGAGGCCTTTGGGTGTAGCAGAGGTTCATGTGGTAGATGCATGTGACTGCTGAGGGGCATTTTAGTTTATGTCTATTTGATGGGGTCCCGTAGCTGTTGGGTGTTGTAGCAGAAGCTCATGTTGCTGGGTTCTGAGGCTCTTGGGGGTGTTGTAGTGGAGGTTCTTGTGGTGGGGTCTAGTGGTTGTTTAATAGTGTAGCAAAGGTTCATGTCACAGGGTTCCTTGGCTGGTTGGGGTTGTTAAAATAATAGGTTCCTGTGGTGGGGTCCAGTGGCTGTTGGGGGCAAGTGCAAGTTCATGTGGTGGTGTTTCGTGAATGTTGAGGGGTGTAGCAAAGGTTCATGTTGCAGGGTCTCACAGCTGTTTGGGAGTGTAGTGGAGGGTCATGTGATGGGACTTATGGCTTTTGGGGGGTAGTGCTGGATTCATGTGGTGTGGTCTTGTGTCTGTTAAGGGGTGTAGCAGAAGGTCATGTGGTTGGGTGCTGTAGCTCTTGAGGGTTTGGCAGAGGATCATGCGCTGGGGTGCCACAGCTCTTGGGGGTTCTAGCGCAGGTTCTTGTGATGGGGTGCCATGGCTGTTGAAGTATGTAGATGAGGGTCATGTGGTGGGGTGCCATGACTCATGGGGTGGTGTAGAAGCAGGCCATGTGGTGGGTTGCCAAGGCTGTTGTAGTAGGTGTAGAGGAGGATCATAAGGTGGGGTGCTGCAGCTGTTGTAGAAGGTGTTGAGGGATGGAGAGCAGTAATGTGTTGGGGAGCTACAGATGTTGGAGGGTGTAGCAGAGGGTCATGTGGTGGAGTGTCACTGCTGTTGTAGGGGATGTAGAGGAGGGTCATGTGGCTGGGTGTTGTAGGGGGTGAAGATGAGGGACATGTGGTGGGGTGCCAAGGCTGTTGTAGGGGGTGTAGAAGAGGGACATGTGGTGGGGTGCCATGGCTGTTGGGGTTTAGAGGAAAGTCATGGTCATGTAGTGGGATACCATTCCTGTTGTAGGGGGTGTAGAGGAGGGTCATGTGGTGGGGTGCCACAGCTGTTGTAGGGGGTGTAGAGGAGGGTAATGTGGTGGGGTTCCACTGCTGTTGTAGGAAGTTTAGATGAGGGCCACGTGATGGGGTGCCATGGCTGTTGTAGTAGGTGTAGAGGACGATCATAAGGTGGGGTGCTGTGGCTGTTGTAGGAGGTGTAGAGGGTCATGTGGTGGGGTGCCACGGCTGTTGTAGTAGGTGTAGAGGAGGGTCATGCAGTGGGGTGCCACGGCTTTTGTAAAGGTGTAGAGCAGGGTCATGTGGTGGGGTGCCACGGCTCTTATAGGGGGTGTAGAGGAAGGTCACGTGGTGGAGTGCCATGGCTGTTGTAGGAGGTGTAGAGGAGGGACATGTGGTGGGGTGCCACGGCTGTTGTAGGAAGTGTAGAGGAGAGACATGTGGTGGGGTGTACAGACTGTTCATGGTTAAAAGGGGGAGATGTGTTTGGGTGCCATAGCTGTTCATGGTTAGAGGAAGGACATGTGGTGGGGTGCCACAGCTGTTCGTGGTAAGAGGTGGGACATAAGGTGGGGTGCCATGGCTGTTGTAGGAGGTGTAGAGGAGGGACATGTGGTGGGGTGCCTCGGCTGTTGTAGGGGGTGTAGAGGAGGGACATGTGGTGGGGTGCCACGGCTGTTGTAGGAGGTGTAGAAGAGGGACATGTGGTGGGGTGCTGCGGCTGTTGTAGGAGGTGTAGAGGAGGGTCATGTGGTGGGGTGCCACGGCTGTTGTAGGAGGTAGAGAGGAGGGGCATGTGGTGGGGTGCCATGGCTGTTGTAGGACAGTGTAGAGGAGGGACATGTGGTGGGGTGCCACGGCTGTTGTAGGAGGTGTAGAGGAGGGTCATGTGGTGGGTGCCACAGCTGTTGTAGGAGGTGTTGAGGAGGGACATGTGGTGGGGTGCCACGGCTGTTGTAGAAGGTGTAGAGGAGGGTCATGTGGTGGGGTTCCACAGCTGTTGTAGGAGATGTAGAGGAGGGACGTGTGGTGGGGTGCCACGGCTTTTGTAGGAGGTGTAGAGGAGGGTCATGTGGTGGGGTGCCACAGCTGTTGAATGAGGTGTAGAGGAGGGACATGTGGTGGGGTGCCACAGCTGTTGTAGGAGGTGTAGAGGAGGGACATGTGGTGGGGTGCCACAGCTGTTGTAGGAGGTGTAGAGGAGGGACATGTGGTGGGGTGCCACGGCTGTTGTAGGAGGTGTAGAGGAGGGTCATGTGGTGGGGTGCCATGGCTGTTGTAGGAGGTGTAGAGGAGGGATATGTGGTGGGGTGCCACAGCTGTTGTAGGAGGTGTAGAGGAGGGTCATGTGGTGGGTGCCACAACTGTTGTAGGACAGTGTAGAGGAGGCACATGTGGTAGGGTGCCATGGCTGTTGTAGGGTGTGTGGAGGAGGGACATGTGGTGGGGTGCCACGGCTGTTGTAGGAGGTGTAGAGGAGGGACATGTGGTGGGGTGCAACAGCTGATGTAGGAGGTGCAGAGGAGGTACATGTGGTGGGGTGCCTCAGCTGTTGTAGGGGGTGTAGAGGAGGGACATGTGGTGGGGTGCCACGGCTGTTGTAGGAGGTGTAGAGAAGGGACATGTGGTGGGGTGCCACAGCTGTTGTAGGAGGTGTAGAGGAGGGACATGTGGTGGGGTACCACGGCTGTTGTAGGAGGTGTAGAGGAGGGTCATGTGGTGGGGTGCCACAGCTGTTGTAGGAGGTGTAGAGGAGGAACATGTGGTGGGGTGCCATGGCTGTTGTAGGAGGTGTAGAGGAGGGTCATGTGGTGGGGTGCCACAGCTGTTGCAGGAGATGTAGAGGAGGGACATGTGGTGGGGTGCCACGACATTTGTAGGAGGTGTAGAGGAGGGTCATGTGGGGGGTGCCACAACTGTTGTAGGACAGTGTAGAGGAGGGACATGTCGTAGGGTGCCACAGCTGTTGTAGGGGGCGTGGAGGATGGACATGTGGTGGGGTGCCACGGCTGTTGTAGGAGGTGTAGAGGAGGGACATGTGGTGGGGTGCCACAGCTGTTGTAGGAGGTGTAGAGGAGGGACATGTGGTGGGGTGCCACGGCTGCTGTAGGAGGTGTAGAGGAGGGTCATGTGGCGGGGTGCAATGGCTGTTGTAGGAGGTAGAGAGGAGGGGCATGTGGTGGGGTGCCATAGCTGTTGTAGGACAGTGTAGAGGAGGGACATGTGGTAGGGTGCAGCAGCTGTTGTAGGGGGTGGAGAGGAGGGTCATGTGGTGGGGTGCCATGGCTGTTGTAGGAGGTGTAGAGTAGGGTCATGTGGTGGGGTGCTGCAGTTGTTGTAGGAGGTGTAGAAGAGGGTCATGTGGTGGGGTGCTGTGGCTGTTGGAGGAGGTGTAGAGGAGGGACATGTGGTGGGGTGCCACAGCTGTTATAGGAGGTGTAGAGGAGGGTCATGTAGTGGGGTGCCACGGCTGTTGTAGGAGGTGTAGATGAGGGTCATGTGGTGGGGTGCCATGGCTGTTGTAGAAGGTGTAGAGGAGGGTCATGTGGTGGGTGCCACAACTGTTGTAGGACAGTGTAGAGGAGGGACATGTGGTAGGGTGCCACGGCTGTTGTAGGGGGTGTGGAGGAGGGACATGTGGTGGGGTGCAACATCTGTTGTAGGAGGTGTAGAGGAGGGACATGTGGTGGGGTGCCATGGCTGTTGTAGGAGGTGTAGCAGAAGGTCATGTGGTTGGGTGCTGTAGCTCTTGAGGGTTTGGCAGAGGATCATGCGCTGGGATGCCACAGCTCTTGGGGGTTGTAGCGCAGGTTCTTGTGATGGGGTGCCATGGCTGTTGAAGTATGTAGATGAGGGTCATGTGGTGGGGTGCCATGGCTCATGGGGTGGTGTAGAAGCAGGCCATGTGGTGGGTTGCCAAGGCTGTTGTAGTAGGTGTAGAGGAGGATCATAAGGTGGGGTGCTGCGGCTGTTGTAGAAGGTGTTGAGGGATGGAGAGCAGGGTAATGTGTTGGGGAGCTACAGATGTTGGGGGGTGTAGCAGAGGGTCATGTGGTGGAGTGTCACTGCTGTTGTAGGGGATGTAGAGGAGGGTCATGTGGCTGGGTGTTGTAGGGGGTGAAGATGAGGGACATGTGGTGGGGTGCCAAGGCTGTTGTAGGGGGTGTAGAAGAGGGACATGTGTTGGGGTGCCATGGCTGTTGGGGTTTAGAGGAAAGTCATGGTCATGTAGTGGGATACCATTCCTGTTGTAGGGGGTGTAGAGGAGGGTCATGTGGTGGGGTGCCACAGCTGTTGTAGGGGGTGTAGAGGAGGGTAATGTGGTGGGGTTCCACTGCTGTTGTAGGAAGTGTAGATGAGGGCCACGTGGTGGGGTGCCATGGCTGTTGTAGTAGGTGTAGAGGAGGATCATAAGGTGGGGTGCTGTGGCTGTTGTAGGAGGTGTAGAGGGTCATGTGGTGGGGTGCCACGGCTGTTGTAGTAGGTGTAGAGGAGGGTCATGCAGTGGGGTGCCACGGCTGTTGTAAAGGTGTAGAGCAGGGTCATGTGGTGGGGTGCCACGGCTCTTATAGGGGGGTGTAGAGGAAGGTCACGTGGTGAAGTGCCATGGCTGTTGTAGGAGGTGTAGAGGAGGGACATGTGGTGGGGTGCCACGGCTGTTGTAGGAAGTGTAGAGGAGAGACATGTGGTGGGGTGTACAGACTGTTCATGGTTAAAAGGGGGAGATGTGTTTGGGTGCCATAGCTGTTCATGGTTAGAGGAAGGACATGTGGTGGGGTGCCACAGCTGTTCGTGGTAAGAGGAGGGACATAAGGTGGGGTGCCATGGCTGTTGTAGGAGGTGTAGAGGAGGGACATGTGGTGGGGTGCCTCGGCTGTTGTAGGGGGTGTAGAGGAGGGACATGTGGTGGGGTGCCACGGCTGTTGTAGGAGGTGTAGAAGAGGGACATGTGGTGGGGTGCTGCGGCTGTTGTAGGAGGTGTAGAGGAGGGTCATGTGGTGGGGTGCCACGGCTGTTGTAGGAGGTAGAGAGGAGGGGCATGTGGTGGGGTGCCATGGCTGTTGTAGGACAGTGTAGAGGAGGGACATGTGGTTTGCCACGGCTGTTGTAGGAGGTGTAGAGGAGGGTCATGTGGTGGGTGCCACAGCTGTTGTAGGAGGTGTTGAGGAGGGACATGTGGTGGGGTGCCACTGCTGTTGTAGAAGGTGTAGAGGAGGGTCATGTGGTGGGGTTTCACAGCTGTTGTAGGAGATGTAGAGGAGGGACATGTGGTGGGGTGCCACGGCTTTTGTAGGAGGTGTAGAGGAGGGTCATGTGGTGGGGTGCCACAGCTGTTGAATGAGGTGTAGAGGAGGGACATGTGGTGGGGTGCCACAGCTGTTGTAGGAGGTGTAGAGGAGGGACATGTGGTGGGGTGCCACAGCTGTTGTAGGAGGTGTAGAGGAGGGACATGTGGTGGGGTGCCATGGCTGTTGTAGGAGGTGTAGAGGAGGGTCATGTGGTGGGGTGCCATGGCTGTTGTAGGAGGTGTAGAGGAGGGATATGTAGTGGGGTGCCACAGCTGTTGTAGGAGGTGTAGAGGAGGGTCATGTGGTGGGTGCCACATCTGTTGTAGGACGGTGTAGAGGAGGCACATGTGGTAGGGTGCCATGGCTGTTGTAGGGTGTGTGGAGGAAGGACATGTGGTGGGGTGCCACGGCTGTTGTAGGAGGTGTAGAGGAGTGACATGTGGTGGGGTGCCACAGCTGATGTAGGAGGTGCAAAGGAGGGACATGTGGTGGGGTGCCTCGGCTGTTGTAGGGGGTGTAGAGGAGGGACATGTGGTGGGGGGCCACGGCTGTTGTAGGAGGTGTAGAGAAGGGACATGTGGTGGGGTGCCACAGCTGTTGTAGGAGGTGTAGAGGAGGGACATGTGGTGGGGTGCCACGGCTGTTGTAGGAGGTGTAGAGGATGGTCATGTGGTTGGGTGCCACAGCTGTTGTAGGATGTGTAGAGGAGGAACATGTGGTGGGGTGCCATGGCTGTTGTAGGAGGTGTAGAGGAGGGTCATGTGGTGGGATGCCACAGCTGTTGTAGGAGATGTAGAGGAGGGACATGTGGTGGGGTGCCACGACATTTGTAGGAGGTGTAGAGGAGGGTCATGTGGTGGGTGCCACAACTGTTGTAGGACAGTGTAGAGGAGGGACATGTGGTAGGGTGCCACGGCTGTTGTAGGGGGCATGGAGGATGGATATGTGGTGGGGTGCCACGGCTGTTGTAGGAGGTGTAGAGGAGGGACATGTGGTGGGGTGCCACAGCTGTTGTAGGAGGTGTAGAGGAGGGACATGTGGTGGGGTGCCACGGCTGTTGTAGGAGGTGTAGAGGAGGGTCATGTGGCGGGGTGCAACGGCTGTTGTAGGAGGTAGAGAGGAGGGACATGTGGTAGGGTGCAGCAGCTGTTGTAGGGGGTGGAGAGGAGGGTCATGTGGTGGGGTGCCATGGCTGTTGTAGGAGGTGTAGAGTAGGGTCATGTGGTGGGGTGCTGCAGTTGTTGTAGGAGGTGTAGAAGAGGGTCATGTGGTGGGGTGCTGTGGCTGTTGGAGGAGGTGTAGAGGAGGGACATGTGGTGGGGTGTCACAGCTGTTATAGGAGGTGTAGAGGAGGGTCATGTAGTGGGGTGCCATGGCTGTTGTAGGAGGTGTAGAGGAGGGTCATGTGGTGGGGTGCCACGGCTGTTGTAGAAGGTGTAGAGGAGGGTCATGTGGTGGGTGCCACAACTGTTGTAGGACAGTGTAGAGGAGGGACATGTGGTAGGGTGCCACGGCTGTTGTAGGGGGTGTGGAGGAGGGACATGTGGTGGGGTGCCACGGCTAATGTAGGAGGTGTAGAGGAGGGACATGTGGTGGGGTGCCACATCTGTTGTAGGAGGTGTAGAGGAGGGACATGTGGTGGGGTGCCATGGCTGTTGTAGGAGGTGTAGAGGAGGGTCATGTGGTGGGGTGCCACAGCTGTTGTAGGAGGTGTAGAGTAGGAACATGTGGTTGGGTGCCATGGCTGTTGTAGAAGGTGTAGAGGAGGGTCATGTGGTGGGGTGCCACCGCTGTTGTAGGAGATGTAGAGGAGGGACATGTGGTGGGGTGCCACGACTTTTGTAGGAGGTGTAGAGGAGGGTCATATGGTGGGGTGCCAAAGCTGTTGAATGAGGTGTAGAGGAGGGACATGTGGTGGGGTGCCACAGCTGTTGTAGGAGGTGTAGAGGAGGGACATGTGGTGGGGTGCCATGGCTGTTGTAGGAGGTGTAGAAGAGAGACATGTGGTGGGGTGCCACAGCTGTTGTAGGAGGTGTAGAGGAGGGTCATGTGGTGGGGTGCCACGGCTGTTGTAGGAGGTGTAGAGGAGGGTCATGTGGTGGGGTGCCACGGCTGTTGTAGGAGGTGTAGAGGAGGGTCATGTAGTGGGGTGCCACGGCTGTTGGAGGAGGTGTAGAGGAGGGTCATGTGGTAGGGTGCCACTGCTGTTGTAGGGGACATGGAGGAAGGACATGTGTTGGGGTGCCACGGCTGTTGTAGGAGCTGTAGAGGAGGATCATGTGGTGAGGTGTCACAGCTGTTGTAGGAGTTGTAGAGGAGGGACATGTGGTGGTGTGCCATGGCTTTTGTAGGAGGTGTAGAGGAGGGTCATGTGGTGGGGTACCACAGCTGTTGTAAGAGGTGTAGAGGAGGGATATGTGGTGGGGTGCCACAGCTGTTGTAGGAGGTGTAGAGGAGGGTCATGTGGTGGGGTGCCATGGCTGTTGTACGAGGTGTAGAGGAGGGTCATGTGGGGGGTGCCACGGCTGTTGTAGGAGGTGTAGAGGAGGGTCATGTGGTGGGTGCCACAACTGTTGTAGGACAGTGTAGAGGAGGGACATGTGGTAGGTTGCCACGGCTGTTTTAGGGGGTGTGGAAGAGGGAAATGTGGTGGAGTGCCACGGCTTTTGTAGGAGGTGTAGAGGAGGGACATGTGGTGGGGTGCCACGGCTTTTGTAGGAGGTGTAGAGGAGGGACATGTGGTGGGGTGTCACACTGTTGTAGGAGGTGTAGAGGAGGGACATGTGGTGGGGTGCCACGGCTGTTGTAGGAGGTGTAGAGGAGGGTCATGTGACTGGGTGCCACAGCTTTTGTAGGGGGTGTAGAGGAGGGTCATGTGGTGGGGTGCCATGGCTGTTGTAGGACAGTGTAGAGGAGGGACATGTGGTAGGGTGCCACGGCTGTTGTAGGGGGTGGAGAGGAGGGTCATGTTATGGGGTGCCATGGCTGTTGTAGGAGGTGTAGAGGAGGTTCATGTGGTGGGGTGCTGCAGTTGTAGGAGGTGTAGAAGAGAGTCATGTGGTGGGTTGCCATGGCTGTTGAAGGAGGTATAGAGGAGGGACATGTGGTGGGGTGCCACAGCTGTTGTAGGAGGTGTAGAGGAGGGTCATGTAGTGGGGTGCCACGGCTGTTGTAGGAGGTGTAGAGGAGGGTCATGTGGTGGGGTGCCACGGCTGTTGTAGGAAGTGTAGAGGAGGGTCATTTGGTGGGGTGCCACGGCTGTTGTAGGAGGTGTAGAGGAGGGTCATGTGGTGGGGTGCCATGGCTGTTGTAGGAGGTGTATAGGAGGGACATGTGGTGGGGTGCCACATCTTTTGTAGGAGGTGTAGAGGAGGGTCATGTGGTGGGGTGCCACAGCTGTTGTAGGAGGTGTAGAGGAGGAAAATGTGGTGGGGTGCCACAACGTTTGTAGGAGGTGTAGAGGAGGGTCATGTGGTAGGGTGCCACGGCTGTCGTAGGGGGCGTGGAGGAGGGACATGTGGTGGGGTGCCACAGCTGTTATAAGAGGTGTAGAGGAGGGACATGTGGTGGGGTGCTACAGCTGTTGTAGGAGGTGTAGAGGAGGGACATGTGGCGGGGTGCCACGGCTGTTGTAGGAGGTGTAGAGGAGGAACAGTGGGGTGCCATGGCTGTTGTAGAAGGTGTAGAGGAGGGTCATGTGGTGGGGTACCACAGCTGTTGTAGGAGATGTAGAGGAGGGACATGTGGTGAGGTGCCATGACTTTTGTAGGAGGTGTAGAGGAGGGTCATGTGGTAGGGTGCCACAGCTGTTGAATGAGGTGTAGAGGAGGGACATGTGGTGGGGTGCAACAACTGTTGTAGGAGGTGTAGAGGAGGGACATGTGGTGGGGTGCCACAGCTGTTGTAGGAGGTGTAGAGGAGGGACATGTGGTGGTGTGCCACGGCTGTTGTAGGAGGTGTAGAGGAAGGTCATGTGGTGGGGTGCCACAGCTGTTGTAGGAGGTGTAGAGGAGGGATATGTGGTGGGGTGCCACAGCTGTTTTAGAAGATGTAGAGGAGGGTTATGTGGTGGGGTGCTACGGCTGTTGTAGGAGGTGTAGAGGAGGGTCATGTGGTGGGGTGCCACGGCTGTTGTAGGAGGTGTAGAGGAGGGTCATGTGGTGGGGTGCCACGGCTGTAGTAGGAGGTGTAGAGGAGGGTCATGTGGTGGGTGCCACAACTGTTGTAGGACAGTGTAGAGGAGGGTCATGTGGTGGGGTGCCACGGCTGTTGTAGGGGGTGTGGAGGAGGGACATGTGGTGGGGTGCCACGGCTGTTGTAGGAGGTGCAAAGGAGGGACATGTGGTGGGGTGCCACAGCTGATGTAGGAGGCGTAGAGGAGGGACATGTGGTGGGGTGCCACAGCTGTTGTAGGAGGTGTAGAGGAGGGACATGTGGTGGGGTGCCACAGCTGTTGTAGGAGGTGTAGAGAAGGGACATGTGGTGGGGTGCCATGGCTGTTGTAGAAGGTGTAGAAGAGGGTCATGTGGTGGGGGGCCACAGCTGTTGTAGGAGGTGTAGAGGAGGGACATGTGGTGGGGTGCCACGGCTGTTGTAGGAGGTGTAGAGGAGGGTCATGTGGTGGGGTGCCACAGCTGTTGAAGGAGGTGTAGAGGAAGGACATGTGGTGGGGTGCCACGGCTGTTGTATGAGCTGTAGAGGAGGATCATGTGGTGAGGTGTCACCGCTGTTGTAGGAGTTGTAGAGGAGGGACATGTGGTGGTGTGCCACGGCTGTTGTAGGAGGTGTAGAGAAGGGTCATGTGGTGGGGTACCACAGCTGTTGTAAGAGGTGTAGAGGAGGGATATGTGGTGGGGTGCCACAGCTGTTGTAGGAGGTGTAGAGGAGGGTCATGTGGTGGGGTGCCACGGCTGTTGTAGGAGGTGTAGAGGAGGGTCATGTGGTGGGGTGCCACGGCTGTTGTAGGAGGTGTAGAGGAGGGTCATATAGTGGGGTGCCACGGCTGTTGGAGGAGGTGCAGAGGAGGGTCATGTGGTAGGGTGCCACTGCTGTTGTAGGGGACATGGAGGAAGGACATGTGTTGGGGTGCCACGGCTGTTGTAGGAGCTGTAGAGGAGGATCATGTGGTGAGGTGTCACAGCTGTTGTAGGAGTTGTAGAGGAGGGACATGTGGTGGTGTGCCATGGCTTTTGTAGGAGGTGTAGAGGAGGGTCATGTGGTGGGGTACCACAGCTGTTGTAAGAGGTGTAGAGGAGGGATATGTGGTGGGGTGCCACAGCTGTTGTAGGAGGTGTAGAGGAGGGTCATGTGGTGGGGTGCCATGGCTGTTGTACGAGGTGTAGAGGAGGGTCATGTGGGGGGTGCCACGGCTGTTGTAGGAGGTGTAGAGGAGGGTCATGTGGTGGGTGCCACAACTGTTGTAGGACAGTGTAGAGGAGGGACATGTGGTAGGTTGCCACGGCTGTTTTAGGGGGTGTGGAAGAGGGAAATGTGGTGGAGTGCCACGGCTTTTGTAGGAGGTGTAGAGGAGGGACATGTGGTGGGGTGCCACGGCTTTTGTAGGAGGTGTAGAGGAGGGACATGTGGTGGGGTGTCACACTGTTGTAGGAGGTGTAGAGGAGGGACATGTGGTGGGGTGCCACGGCTGTTGTAGGAGGTGTAGAGGAGGGTCATGTGGTGGGGTGCCACAGCTGTTGAAGGAGTTGTAGAGGAAGGACATGTGGTGGGGTGCCACGGCTGTTGTAGGAGGATCATATGGTAGGGTACCACAGCTGTTGTATGAGGTGTAGAGGAAGGACATGTGGTGGGGTGCCACAGCTGTTGTAGGAGGTGTAGAGGAGGGTCATGTGGTGGGGTGCCACAGCTGTCGTAGGAGGTGTAGAGGAGGGACATGTGGTGGGGTGCTACAGCTGTTGTAGGAGGTGTAGAGGAGGGAAATGTGGTGGGGTGCCACAGCTTTTGTATGAGGTGTAGAGGAGGGACATGTGGTGGGGTGCTACAGCTGTTGTAGGAGGTGTAGAGGAGGGACATGTGGTGGGGTGCCACAGCTGTTGTAGGAGGTGTAGAGGAGGGACATGTGGTGGGGTGCCACGGCTGTTGTAGGAGGTGTAGAGGAGGGTCATGTGGTGGGGTGCCACAGCTGTTGTAGGAGGTGTAGAGGAAGGACATGTGGTGGGGTGCCACGGCTGTTGTATGAGCTGTAGAGGAGGATCATGTGGTGAGGTGTCACAGCTGTTGTAGGAGTTGTAGAGGAGGGACATGTGATGGTGTGCCACGGCTGTTGTAGGAGGTGTAGAGGAAGGTCATGTGGTGGGGTACCACAGCTGTTGTAAGAGGTGTAGAGGAGGGATATGTGGTGGGGTGCCACAGCTGTTGTAGGAGGTGTAGAGGAGGGTCATGTGGTGGGGTGCCACGGCTGTTGTAGGAGGTGTAGAGGAGGGTCATGTGGTGGGGTGCCACGGCTGTTGTAGGAGGTGTAGAGGAGGGTCATGTAGTGGGGTGCCACGGCTGTTGGAGGAGGTGTAGAGGAGTGTCATGTGGTAGGGTGCCACGGCTGTTGTAGGGGGCATGGAGGAAGGACATGTGGTGGGGTGCCACGGCTGTTGTAGGAGCTGTAGCGGAGGATCATGTGGTGAGTTGTCACAGCTGTTGTAGGAGTTGTAGAGGAGGGACATGTGGTGGTGTGCCACGGCTGTTTTAGGACAGTGTAGAGGAGGGACATGTGGTAGGGTGCCACGGCTGTTGTAGGGGGCATGGAGGAAGGACATGTGGTGGGGTGCCACGGCTGTTGTAGGAGCTGTAGAGGAGGATCATGTGGTGAGGTGTCACAGCTGTTGTAGGAGTTGTAGAGGAGGGACATGTGGTGGTGTGCCATGGCTGTTGTAGGAGGTGTAGAGGAGGGTCATGTGGTGGTGTACCACAGCTGTTGTAAGAGGTGTAGAGGAGGGATATGTGGTGGGTGCCACAGCTGTTGTAGGAGGTGTAGAGGAGGGTCATGTGGTGGGGTGCCATGGCTGTTGTAGGAGGATCATATGGTAGGGTGCCACAGCTATTGTATGAGGTGTAGAGGAAGGACATGTGGTGGGGTGCCACAGCTGTTGTAGGAGGTGTAGAGGAGGGTCATGTGGTGGGGTGCCACAGCTGTCGTAGGAGGTGTAGAGGAGGGACATGTGGTGGGGTGCTACAGCTGTTGTAGGAGGTGTAGAGGAGGGAAATGTGGTGGGGTGCCACAGCTTTTGTATGAGGTGTAGAGGAGGGACATGTGGTGGGGTGCTACAGCTGTTGTAGGAGGTGTAGAGGAGGGACATGTGGTGGGGTGCCACAGCTGTTGTAGGAGGTGTAGAGGAGGGACATGTGGTGGGGTGCCACGGCTGTTGTAGGAGGTGTAGAGGAGGGTCATGTGGTGGGGTGCCACAGCTGTTGAAGGAGGTGTAGAGGAAGGACATGTGGTGGGGTGCCACGGCTGTTGTATGAGCTGTAGAGGAGGATCATGTGGTGAGGTGTCACAGCTGTTGTAGGAGTTGTAGAGGAGGGACATGTGATGGTGTGCCACGGCTGTTGTAGGAGGTGTAGAGGAAGGTCATGTGGTGGGGTACCACAGCTGTTGTAAGAGGTGTAGAGGAGGGATATGTGGTGGGGTGCCACAGCTGTTGTAGGAGGTGTAGAGGAGGGTCATGTGGTGGGGTGCCACGGCTGTTGTAGGAGGTGTAGAGGAGGGTCATGTGGTGGGGTGCCACGGCTGTTGTAGGAGGTGTAGAGGAGGGTCATGTAGTGGGGTGCCACGGCTGTTGGAGGAGGTGTAGAGGAGTGTCATGTGGTAGGGTGCCACGGCTGTTGTAGGGGGCATGGAGGAAGGACATGTGGTGGGGTGCCACGGCTGTTGTAGGAGGTGTAGAGGAGGGTCATGTGGTGGGGTGCCACGGCTGTTGTAGGAGGTGTAGAGGAGGGTCATGTGGTGGGGTGCCACGGCTGTTGTAGGAGGTGTAGAGGAGGGTCATGTGGTGGGGTGCCACGGCTGTTGGAGGAGGTGTAGAGGAGTGTCATGTGGTAGGGTGCCACGGCTGTTGTAGGGGGCATGGAGGAAGGACATGTGGTGGGGTGCCACGGCTGTTGTAGGAGCTGTAGCGGAGGATCATGTGGTGAGGTGTCACAGCTGTTGTAGGAGTTGTAGAGGAGGGACATGTGGTGGGTTGCCACGGCTGTTTTAGGACAGTGTAGAGGAGGGACATGTGGTAGGGTGCCACGGCTGTTGTAGGGGGCATGGAGGAAGGACATGTGGTTGGGTGCCACGGCTGTTGTAGGAGCTGTAGAGGAGGATCATGTGGTGAGGTGTCACAGCTGTTGTAGGAGTTGTAGAGGAGGGACATGTGGTGGTGTGCCATGGCTGTTGTAGGAGGTGTAGAGGAGGGTCATGTGGTGGTGTACCACAGCTGTTGTAAGAGGTGTAGAGGAGGGATATGTGGTGGGGTGCCACGGCTGTTGTAGGAGGTGTAGAGGAGGGTCATGTGGTGGGGTGCCACGGCTGTTGTAGGAGGTGTAGAGGAGGGTCATGTAGTGGGGTGCCACGGCTGTTGGAGGAGGTGTAGAGGAGTGTCATGTGGTAGGGTGCCACGGCTGTTGTAGGGGGCATGGAGGAAGGACATGTGGTGGGGTGCCACGGCTGTTGTAGGAGCTGTAGCGGAGGATCATGTGGTGAGGTGTCACAGCTGTTGTAGGAGTTGTAGAGGAGGGACATGTGGTGGGTTGCCACGGCTGTTTTAGGACAGTGTAGAGGAGGGACATGTGGTAGGGTGCCACGGCTGTTGTAGGGGGCATGGAGGAAGGACATGTGGTGGGGTGCCACGGCTGTTGTAGGAGCTGTAGAGGAGGATCATGTGGTGAGGTGTCACAGCTGTTGTAGGAGTTGTAGAGGAGGGACATGTGGTGGTGTGCCATGGCTGTTGTAGGAGGTGTAGAGGAGGGTCATGTGGTGGTGTACCACAGCTGTTGTAAGAGGTGTAGAGGAGGGATATGTGGTGGGGTGCCACAGCTGTTGTAGGAGGTGTAGAGGAGGGTCATGTGGTGGGGTGCCATGGCTGTTGTAGGAGGTGTAGAGGAGGGTCATGTGGTGGGGTGCCACGGCTGTTGTAGGAGGTGTAGAGGAGGGTCATGTGGTGGGTGCCACAACTGTTGTAGGACAGTGTAGAGGAGGGACATGTGGTAGGGTGCCACGGCTGTTTTAGGGGGTGTGGAGGAGGGAAATGTGGTGGGGTGCCACTGCTTTTGTAGGAGGTGTAGAGGAGGGACATGTGGTAGGGTGCCACGGCTGTTGTAGGGGGCATGGAGGAAGGACATGTGGTGGGGTGCCACGGCTGTTGTAGGAGCTGTAGCGGAGGATCATGTGGTGAGGTGTCACAGCTGTTGTAGGAGTTGTAGAGGAGGGACATGTGGTGGTGTGCCACGGCTGTTTTAGGACAGTGTAGAGGAGGGACATGTGGTAGGGTGCCACGGCTGTTGTAGGGGGCATGGAGGAAGGACATGTGGTGGGGTGCCACGGCTGTTGTAGGAGCTGTAGAGGAGGATCATGTGGTGAGGTGTCACAGCTGTTGTAGGAGTTGTAGAGGAGGGACATGTGGTGGTGTGCCATGGCTGTTGTAGGAGGTGTAGAGGAGGGTCATGTGGTGGTGTACCACAGCTGTTGTAAGAGGTGTAGAGGAGGGATATGTGGTGGGGTGCCACAGCTGTTGTAGGAGGTGTAGAGGAGGGTCATGTGGTGGGGTGCCATGGCTGTTGTAGGAGGATCATATGGTAGGGTGCCACAGCTATTGTATGAGGTGTAGAGGAAGGACATGTGGTGGGGTGCCACAGCTGTTGTAGGAGGTGTAGAGGAGGGTCATGTGGTGGGGTGCCACAGCTGTCGTAGGAGGTGTAGAGGAGGGACATGTGGTGGGGTGCTACAGCTGTTGAAGGAGGTGTAGAGGAAGGACATGTGGTGGGGTGCCACGGCTGTTGTATGAGCTGTAGAGGAGGATCATGTGGTGAGGTGTCACAGCTGTTGTAGGAGTTGTAGAGGAGGGACATGTGATGGTGTGCCACGGCTGTTGTAGGAGGTGTAGAGGAAGGTCATGTGGTGGGGTACCACAGCTGTTGTAAGAGGTGTAGAGGAGGGATATGTGGTGGGGTGCCACAGCTGTTGTAGGAGGTGTAGAGGAGGGTCATGTGGTGGGGTGCCACGGCTGTTGTAGGAGGTGTAGAGGAGGGTCATGTGGTGGGGTGCCACAGCTGTTGTAGGAGGTGTAGAGGAGGGTCATGTAGTGGGGTGCCACGGCTGTTGGAGGAGGTGTAGAGGAGTGTCATGTGGTAGGGTGCCACGGCTGTTGTAGGGGGCATGGAGGAAGGACATGTGGTGGGGTGCCACGGCTGTTGTAGGAGCTGTAGCGGAGGATCATGTGGTGAGGTGTCACAGCTGTTGTAGGAGTTGTAGAGGAGGGACATGTGGTGGTGTGCCACGGCTGTTTTAGGACAGTGTAGAGGAGGGACATGTGGTAGGGTGCCACGGCTGTTGTAGGGGGCATGGAGGAAGGACATGTGGTGGGGTGCCACGGCTGTTGTAGGAGCTGTAGAGGAGGATCATGTGGTGAGGTGTCACAGCTGTTGTAGGAGTTGTAGAGGAGGGACATGTGGTGGTGTGCCATGGCTGTTGTAGGAGGTGTAGAGGAGGGTCATGTGGTGGTGTACCACAGCTGTTGTAAGAGGTGTAGAGGAGGGATATGTGGTGGGGTGCCACAGCTGTTGTAGGAGGTGTAGAGGAGGGTCATGTGGTGGGGTGCCATGGCTGTTGTAGGAGGTGTAGAGGAGGGTCATGTGGTGGGGTGCCACGGCTGTTGTAGGAGGTGTAGAGGAGGGTCATGTGGTGGGTGCCACAACTGTTGTAGGACAGTGTAGAGGAGGGACATGTGGTAGGGTGCCACGGCTGTTTTAGGGGGTGTGGAGGAGGGAAATGTGGTGGGGTGCCACGGCTTTTGTAGGAGGTGTAGAGGAGGGACATGTGGTGGGGTGTCACGGCTTTTGTAGGAGGTGTAGAGGAGGGACATGTGGTGGGGTGCCACACTGTTGTAGGAGGTGTAGAGGAGGGACATGTGGTGGGGTGCCACAGCTGTTGTAGGAGGTGTAGAGGAGGGACATGTGGTGGGGTGCCACGGCTGTTGTAGGAGGTGTAGAGGAGGGACATGTGGTGGGGTGCCATGGCTGTTGTAGAAGGTGTAGAGGAGGGTCATGTGGTGGGGTGCCACAGCTGTTGTAGGAGGTGTAGAGGAGGGACATGTGGTGGGGTGCCACGGCTGTTGTAGGAGGTGTAGAGGAGGGTCATGTGGTGGGGTGCCACAGCTGTTGAAGGAGTTGTAGAGGAAGGACATGTGGTGGGGGCCACGGCTGTTGTAGGAGGATCATGTGGTAGGGTGCCACAGCTGTTGTAGGAGGTGTAGAGGAAGGACATGTGGTGGGGTGCCACAGCTGTTGTAGGAGGTGTAGAGGAGGGTCATGTGGTGGGGTGCCACAGCTGTCGTAGGAGGTGTAGAGGAGGGACATGTGGTGGGGTGCTACAGCTGTTGTAGGAGGTGTAGAGGAGGGAAATGTGGTGGAGTGCCACAGCTTTTGTATGAGGTGTAGAGGAGGGACATGTGGTGGGGTGCTACAGCTGTTGTAGGAGGTGTAGAGGAGGGACATGTGGTGGGGTGCCACAGCTGTTTTAGGAGGTGTAGAGGAGGGACATGTGGTGGGGTGCCACGGCTGTTTTAGGGGGTGTGGAGGAGGGACATGTGGTGGGGTGCCACGACTTTTGTAGGAGGTGTAGAGGAGGGACATGTGGTGGGTTGCCACAGCTTTTGTAGGAGGTGTAGAGGAGGGACATGTGGTGGGGTGCCACACTGTTGTAGGAGGTGTAGAGGAGGGACATGTGGTGGGGTGCCACAGCTGTTGTAGGAGGTGTAGAGGAGGGACATGTGGTGGGGTGCCATGGCTGTTGTAGAAGGTGTAGAGGAGGGTCATGTGGTGGAGTGCCACAGCTGTTGTAGGAGGTGTAGAGGAGGGACATGTGGTGGGGTGCCACGGCTGTTGTAGGAGGTGTAGAGGAGGGTCATGTGGTGGGGTACCACAGCTGTTGAAGGAGTTGTAGAGGAAGGACATGTGTTGGGGTGCCACGGCTGTTGTAGGAGGTGTAGAGGAGGATCATGTGGTAGGGTGCCACGGCTGTTGTATGAGGTGTAGAGGAAGGACATGTGGTGGGGTGCCACAGCTGTCGTAGGAGGTGTAGAGGAGGGTCATGTGGTGGGGTGCCACAGCTGTCGTAGGAGGTGTAGAGGAGGGACATGTGGTGGGGTTCTACAGCTGTTGTAGGAGGTGTAGAGGAGGGACATGTGGTGGGGTGCCACAGCTGTTGTAGGAGGTGTAGAGGAGGGTCATGTGGTAGGGTGCCATGGTTGTTGTAGGAGGTGTAGAGGAGGGTCATGTGGTGTGGTGCCACGGCTGTTGTAGAAGGTGTAGAGGAGGGTCATGTGGTGGGGTGCCACAGCTGTTGTAAGGGGTGTAGAGGAGGGACATTAGGTGGGGTGCCACATCTGTTGTAGGGGGTGTAGAGGATAGACATGTGGTGGGGTGCCACAGCTGTTGTAGGAGGTGTAGAGGAGGGACATGTGGTAGGGTGCCACAGCTGTTGTTGGGGGTGTAGAGGAGGGACATGTGGTGGGGTGCCACAGCTGTTGTAGGAGGTGTAGAGGAGGGACATGTGGTAGGGTGCCACAGCTGTTGTAGGAGGTGTAGAGGAGGGACATGTGGTGGAGTGCCACAGCTGTTGTAGGAGGTGTAGAGGAGGGTCATGTGGTGGGGTGCCACAGCTGTTGTAGGAGGTGTAGAGGAGGGACATGTGGTGAGGTGCCACGGCTTTTGTAGGAGGTGTAGAGGATGGACATGTGGTAGGGTGCCACAGCTGTTGTAGGAGGTGTAGAGGAGGGTCATGTGGTGTGGTGCCATGGCTGTTGTAGGAGGTGTAGAGGAGGGTCATGTGGTGTGGTGCCACGGCTGTTGTAGGAGGTGTAGAGGAGGGTCATGTGGTGGGGTGCTACAGCTGTTGTAGGGGGTGTAGAGGAGGGACATATGGTGGGGTGCCACAGCTGTTGTAGGGGGTGTAGAGGAGGGACATGTGGTGGGGTGCCACAGCTGTTGTAGGAGGTGTAGAGAAGGGCCATGTGGTGTGGTGCCACGGCTGTTGTAGGAGGTGTAGAAGAGGGTCATGTGGTGGGGTGCCACAGCTGTTATAGGAGGTGTAGAGGAGGGATATGTGGTAGGGTGCCACAGCTGTTGTAAGAGGTGTAGAGGAGGGACATGTGGTGGAGTGCCACAGCTGTTGTAGGAGGTGTAGAGGAGGGTCATGTGGTGGGGTGCCATGGCTGTTGTAGGGGGTGTAGAGGAGGGACATGTGGTAGGGTGCCCCAGCTGTTGTAGGAGGTGTAGAGGAGGGTCATGTGGTGGTGTGCCACAGCTGTTGTATGAGGTGTAGAGGAGGGTCATGTGGTGGGGTGCCACGGCTGTTGTAGGAGGTGTAGAGGAGGGTCATGTTGTGGGGTGCCACAGCTGTTGTAGGAGATGTAGAGGAGGGTTACGTGGTGGGGTGCCACAGCTGTTGTAGGAGGCATAGAGGAGGGACATCTGGTGGGGTGCCATGGCTGTTGTAAGGGGTTTGGAGGAGGGTCACGTGGTGGGGTGCCACGGCTGTTGTAGGGGGTGTGGAGGAGGGTCATGTGGTGGGGTGCCACGGCTGTTCATGGTTAGAGGAGGGTCATGTGGTGGGGTGCCACAGCTGTTGTAGGGGGTGTAGAGGAGGTTCATGTGGTGGGGTGCCACAGCTGTTGTAGGGGATGTAGAGGAGGTTCATGTGGTGGGGTGTCACGAATGTTCATGGTTAGAGGAGGGACATCGGTACTAGGCACTTTGTGACATTATTATTATTTACTTAAAGAACATTGTGCTTGCTTCTATTATTGTTATTTTTCCTGCCAGTGCCTAGGGGTCGGCTGTCCTTTCGTTGTTCCATGTAAAAGGTTATCTTAAGGTACCTGACACTCCGGCATTGTTGATCAGGATATGAAGTTTCTTCTCGTCCCGGAGAATGCGGTCAGCAAACGCTCGCACTGAGGCCAAGCTACTGGTATCGAGTATCTGCAGAATCACCTGCTTGTTCCCCGTCTTACTCTGAATCTCATCCACAGCCTTCTGGCCTCGCTCCTTGCTCCGGCACGCTAGGATCACCCGTGCGTTTCTCTTGGCAAATTCCAGCGCCACACATTTCCCAATTCCTGCAGGGAACAAGAGAGAACAGAGCCTGAAGTGTATTTGTCAGACACAGTACTACTGCTTTCTACATCTATTCTCATATTTATAAAGAACCAGCACCTTCTGCCTTACTATACAGAAGTACAGAATGTACAGGCTTCTGTGATAATAAACAGTCAATGGGGCCCCTGAGTGAGGTAAGGCACTACAGATAGGTAGGTTTCTGCAGGTAGGTCAGAGAATGCAGGTAGGTAGGTTTCTGCAGGAAGGTCAGGGAATGCAGGTAGGTAGGTTTCTGCAGGAAAGTCAGGGACTGCAGGTAGGTAGGTTTCTGCAGGAAG
>NC_069500.1:1438030145-1438082645 GCF_027579735.1 Bombina bombina
GAAAAGGTGTTTAATGTGAGTGCCATGAGAACGGAAATCTTTTGCAATAGGGGTCCTAGGGATGTCTTCGTCAAGAGACAACAAATGGTCTCTAATACGATCCTTGAGAGGGCGAGAAGTAAGACCCACGTATTGAAGAGAGCACTGCTGGCATGTGACGAGAGAGATCACAAAGACACTGGTGCAATCTATAGACATTTGATGTGTTTTTTAGATATAGCATTTCATTTATTATCACTCTGTAAAATAGGAAGATATTTAAGTACTATATCACAAATTTTCTGGTATTGCTGATTATATGGGGTGGAAAAAACTATGTTGTCAGTAGGTGCCGACTCCTGATTATCACAAGTTTTTTTTAATTATTTTTATGTATGTCTATCTATTTTCTGATTTTGTTAGCTGTTTTGATCAGATTTCTTTTGTTATAACCTCTTTCTTGTAAACGGGAGGTTATTAAGTTGGCCTGCTTGCTGTATTCTAACAGGGTAGTGCAGTTTCTATGTTCTCTGATGTATGTTCTCTGAGTTTTTCTATGAATTCTAGAGACTACATTATTGTCACCATCTATAGAAAGCTGTAAATCTATAAAAGAGATGGTATCGTGCTACATTATGCGTGAATATAAGATTGAAATGATTGCTATTAAGCCTATCAATAAACTTGTTCACATTATGATGGCCCCCCATATTCCAGACCACCAGTAGGGTGTCTATGTAACGACCATACACACTGCTGACTTTGCATACACCTGTAGATTAGGACTGAGCATATCTTTGTTGTTCTGCCTATTATATTTGCTCACACGCCAGTCCTTTCCCGACTACTCTTTATTTATTCAAGCTTATTATGGCCAATTTGAATGAGCCTGCAGCTACACTTCCCACAGGGGTAATAAATGATGAAAAACTTAGACTCATCCTGGCCTCTGCACTACAAGGCGGGAATCCCCTACCCCTTGAACTAAAGGAAGACAACCTACCAAATTTGTTCTCAGGGTTGGAAAAGCTCCAGTATAAAGAAACTAACCTTTGGTGGGATATAGAATTTCTTGACCTATATATTAAAGAGGCTAAGGTCCCCCGGGGTCTCCGGATGAAAAAATTCCCTTCCTTTGCACAACAGAAACCAGAATTTATGGAAGAGTGGAATAACACTTTAACTAGATGTTCTATAACACTAATGAATCAACTACTCAGACACAAAAAACAAGAAAGAGAAGAAATCCTTGATTAGATCAATGGGATTATGGCAACCATCAAGCCCTTTGAAACCACCACCCATTATAAAGATTACACTTCACAGCTAGACATGGACTTATCCAGTAGAAAGTGTCCAAATACAACAGGGACACTAAGGACTATGATCTCAACATTGTTTACTCTTGGCAACAGCATAGACCTATAGTGGGCAATAGGCAAGCCAAATCTAAGGGCCCTAGACACCGCAATCATCATGATAAAAAGGTCACATTTTCCAGCATAGACACGGATACTGGCAATTTGGAATCTATCCTGACCACCCCTTGTTATACTCGGTTACCTCAGTTAGACCGACACTGGCCACTCTGGTTAAAATGCCAAACCAGACTAGCACCCCAAAAGCTACTTACCAGTTACATAGATACCCCAGCAGGGCTGCCTCAAAAACCAAGAAGAAGTGAATAATGTCATCAATCTTTCTGATACCTCCCTCACTTTGGCACAAATTTCAATATTGAATAAAGGTCTCACTTTTGCACCTAGTACTAACTTTGATGTCTTCACTACCATGATTGATGTCAATAGATTAGTACGCAAGTTCACTCTTAGGAAACACTTTTCTGATGAAAATAATGTCAGTTCTTTTTCCCCTCCCTGCTCCCTTCCACTTCCACTCAACACACAGGGTTGTTCTATAAAAATTGTTCTATAAAAATTACTTTACAACACACAGACACACGTTGCACCCCCACTAATGTTGGGCTTATATCTAAGGATCGTTCATACTTTTACCCGGTCCGAGCTAGAAGTCCTTGTATAGAGATGTACCAAGAAGCGGTACAGAGGGACATCCTAATGTTACATGAAACTCTTAGAGACTCACATTCCACTGTTAAACATAACATCTCCCATTCAGAAAGATTGGCTCTTTCTTTTGAAAAAGAAAGGGATGCCCTTAGAGTTCTAGAACTAAATGAGAACATTGTTATCAAGAGAGCCGATAAGGGCAGTAGTGTAGTTGTTTGTGATAAGTCATGGTATATAGGAGAATCTAAGAGGCAATTGGAAGACACTAATGTCTATAAAAAAGTCTCCTCTAACCCACGCTTTGACTTTCAAAAACAACTACTTAAACTCCTTAATGAAGGTAAAAGATATGGTTTTATTGATAAACCCACTTTTGACTATCTGTATGTAGAGTACCCTAGAACGGCTGTATTTTATCATCTACCCAAGACACATAAAGGATTGAATGACATAAAGGGAAGACCAATTGTATCAGGTAATGGTTCCCTATTGGAACATTTATCAGAATGGGTGGATGATATCTTACAGCCGTATGTTCTTGGCCTAAGTATTTATATAAGAGATACTACTCATGTCTTAAATATTTTTCCAGATCAAAGATGGAATGAAAAGTATAGTTGGTTAACTATAGATGCCATCTCATTGTATTCATCAATTCCTCACACTACAGGCCTGCAGGCTGTACAGTATTATATGGATGGTGACACTTAAGTGAATGATGATTTCAAACTATATGTGTTGAAAGTAATTGAGTTTCTTCTTCAACATAATAGTTTTATTTTTGAGAATGATCACTATGTACAACAGCAAGGGACTGCTATGGGGGCGCGCTTTGCGCCCTCATATGCAAACCCTGTAATGGGATGGTTTGAGGAAACATACATTTATAATGACAAGAATCCCTTCAAAAAACATATAATTCAATATAAAAGATTTATTGACGATCTTATATTGGTATTGGAAGGTGATGAAAACAGAGCTGACAAATTTGTAGACTTCCTTAATACCAACAATATGGGTTTGAAATTCACCAAAGAGTGGCATAAAGAACAGATAAACTTCCTGGATATTATATTAAGTGGGGAAATAGTTAACAGCTGTGTTAATACTACCTTATATCGCAAACCCATTGCAGGAAATGCTTTATTATATGCAACCAGTAGCCACCCTAAACACGTATTTAAGGGCATCATTAAAGGTCAAATGATGCGTGTAAAAAGAAACTGCTCAAGGGAAGTGAGAATCTAGCTGAGCGCCTGATGGAAAAGGCTACCAGAAAAGCAAAGTTCTAAGAATTAAAAAAGAGGTTGATAACTGTAAGAGAGAGGATTTGTTACAATCAAAAAAAGTAAAAAGTATAGGTACCAGACCTTTATTCATCACTAAATATTCAAATCAATATAATGAAATGTGCAGTATTGTGAAAAAATATCTCCCTATTTTATATGGGGATGAAATACTGAAAGATATAATAAGTGATGGCTGTAAATTTGTTTATTCTAAAAATAATACATTGGCTAATGTTTTATCACCTAGCAGTATCACAATGTAACAAGTACCTTTACATCACATGTAACAGGGGAGACATTTGATATACAGGGGTGTTTTAATTGCAGTTCATGCTTTGTAATTTACCTAGCTGAATGCAAACTTTGCAAAGGTCAATACGTGGGTCTCACGACACGTGATGTGAGAACCCGTATAAGAGAGCATTTGGGTGATATTAGAAATAAAGTCCCCTGCTCAGAGTTAAGCAGACATTTTATTTATGAGCATAATCAATCGGTTAAATCCTTTAGTTGGAATATAATAGAAGCTGTTAAGACCCCCAACAGAGGTGGAGATAAATCCCAGATTTTAGGTAGACAGGAGGTCTATTGGATATTTAAATTGAGAACACAAGTCCCTATGGGGTATAATTCTGAATATGACCTTGTAAATTTTTGGGAATAACTGAATTTCATTATTTATAGATATCTGCTAGGCTATGTGTACATTGGTGATACTAATAATATTGCTTAAAGGGACACTAAACCCAAACATTTTCTTTCATGATTAAGGTAGAGAATACAACTTTAAACAACATTCCAATTTACTTCTGTTATCTAATTTGCTTCATTCTTTAGATATACTTTAATGAAGAAATAGCAATGCACACGGTGAACCAATCACAGGAGGCATCTATGTGCAGCTACCAATCAGCAGCTACTAAGCATATCTAGATATGCTTTTCAGCAAAGAATATCAAGAGTGAAGCAAAATAGATAATATAAGTAAATTAGAAAGTTGTTTATAATTGTATGCTCTTTCTAAATCATGAAAGAAAAAAATTGGGTTTCATGTACCTTTAAGCGTCACTGTATCTACAAGGAGAAGTATGCAAATAATTGTTAATACTGTACTAGATATTTTTGTATTTTTACTATTGGAGGAAGTTTTCACAAAGTATAAAAATCATAAAGTTATCTGAATTATCTGTATCATTTGATGCAATTAGAGATCAAGCTAAATAGTAGCACTATGTTAGTGTCACTTAGATCAAGTTTGGGGTTCCTTACACTGGATATATGAGATTTGTTTGTATATGTATTTATGAATAGGAAAGGCTTTCACATACTATGCTGTAAATTTGTATATGTTTTTCATCTATTATTTATCTGTATTCATGTAATATGTACTAAGATGGTTTCACACTATGTAGGAGCTAAATAGTCTGTGTATTTGAATCCTATAATACATAAAGTGATCAGTAGTTTCAGCTAAGCAAACCTCAGTGTTATTTCTGATGTCAGGAGTTAACAGGTTAAATCTAACAGGTAGAGATAATTAACAGGTTGATTAAGGATCTATATAAAGCAGACAGAGTGGTCATAAGTTATGGTCTATGAATACGGCAACAGCTAGCCGAAACGCGTTAGACCTTTTCTTACACTTTTATCTTTGAATTCTATGCTGTTTTAAATTATGAAATAAAGTTTACGCTTTTTACATTAAGCATACGTTTTTGGGACCGCTTTTTTCTTTTTGTTCATTACCATTACCGAGGGTTGTGAGGAGCCCCTGCTCTTTGGTCCCAGTATGCATGTTTGAGCATTTTCATTATACTCACCTACATAGCCCGGATCGGATATCCAGGAGAGAGCAGAGCTGTAACGGAGACCGGAGACACCTACGTCACTTCCAGAAGTAAGTCCTGCACCCGCTATTGGCAACGCCGGTGAATGGAAAGAGGTTGATGATCGCACTTGCATCGTGGTCGCCATCTCTGCTAAACTGAAGGAAGCCGCCCCAGAAGAGAGAATACGGTGATTCACTGCTGAAATCAGGTAACACTGTGAGGGTTTTTTTTAGCGGTGTGGCAGGTGAAGAGAGAAGTTTGTGCTTGGAGTACACCGATGTCTCTGTCCGCCAATAACAGAAGTGCTGTGTGTCACTCCATCTAACTGCAAGTGTGACTTTGCTTATTAGTATTGACAATAATGTAGTCTCTACAATTCATAGAAAAACCCTTGACCGTAACACCATCCTTAGGACTGATTCCTGCCATCTTAGTCATATCACTAGAGGAATACCTAAGGGCCAGTACATCAGAGAACATAGAAACTGCACTTCCCTGTTAGAATACACCAAGCAGGCCAACTTAATAACCTCCCGTTTACAAGAAAGAGGTTATAACAAAAGAAATCTGATCAAAACAGCTAACAAAACAGTAAAATAGATAGACATACTCTACTGACCGCCACATATAAGAATAACTATAAAAATAATTAAAAAAAACTTGTGATAATCAGGAGTCGGCACCTACTGACAACATAGTTTTTTCCACCCCATATAATCAGCAATACCAGAAAATTTGTGATATAGTACTTAAATATCTTCCTATTTTACAGAGTGATAATAAATGAAATGCTATATCTAAAAAACACATCAAATGTCTATAGATTGCACCAGTGTCTTTGTGATCTCTCTCGTCACATGCCAGCAGTGCTCTCTTCAATACGTGGGTCTTACTTCTCGCCCTCTCAAGGATCGTATTAGAGACCATTTGTTGTCTCTTGACGAAGACATCCCTAGGACCCCTATTGCAAAAGATTTCTGTTCTCATGGCACTCACATTAAACACCTTTTCCACTTTGTAGGTATAGACCATGTAAGGAAGGATATTAGGGGAGGATATAGAATAGGTAAACTACTAAGACAAGAAGCTTTCTGGATTTTTACCTTAAAAACTAAATATCCCAGGGGCATCAATAAGAGACAAGACTTAGATTTATTTATTAATTAGTCCCTAATCATCACCATCCTGTTCATATTCTAGCTTGTATTAGCTTATTTATTTACATCCCTTCCTTACTTCTATTAACCATTATTACTTATTATCATTTGTAACATAATGGTCGAGTCCTTTCCTTTGGTTCATTATGTAGATATATTCATGATATATCATATTTTATCTCTTTCTTATCCTATAGCACACATTATATGATATATATGAGTTTTTCCCTTCTTTTTTGATATATTTTTTGTGTTCTCTTTTTTTCCTCTCTTAGTCAGTTTTTTTATACATATGCTTCAGAATTAATACTTTTTTATTTTTATATTTATTTTTATACTTTTACATATACTTTCATACTTAATTTTATGTATTATTATCTAGTTATGTCTGATACATTACACTAATGCATTTGAACATAATCTTATGTTTAGTTTTGATCTCATCTTATAGTTTATTTAGCCACATATAGCGTGTATAATACAGAGTACTACTGACCCCATATAGGGCATACATTACGTCCCTTAAATAAAATACAACTCACACGAGAAATGGGCCGCAGCCCGCATTTATTAAACATTTAATAAATATAAAACATTTAAATTCAAATATAATACAACATTTATAAACCTTTTAACCAGCTGAAAACCTCCCAGGGTGCTTGCCCACCGGGATGTACCCTCCACCGGCTTTTTACCAGGTACATCCCCCAACACAACTCTCCCGCCTCTTTAGGGAGGTACCAATCTACCTACACTCCATCCTAGAAAACAAGCACCCCCCGCCAAACGCTGCGACACAACCGAACAAAAGGGGAGGGAGGGAACTTTGCCTTGGGATTGCAGGGACACAAGAGGAAGGACAGATTCCGCCCACAGCCTTAAATATTTGGGATCCCTAAGCTCCGCCCACCCCTAGCCTACTCCATTTGCCCAAATAAGGGTCACCTACCCGTCCGACGATACTCTCCTCCGGGGCTCCTATATGTACGGTACATCAGGTACAGTGTAATAAGTACATATATAAAGATAGATATAACATGTATAATACAGAGTACTTCATATGTACGGTACATCAGGTACACTGTAATAAGTACATATATAAAGATAGATATAATGTGTATAATACAGAGTACTTCATATGTACGGTACATCAGGTACAGTGTAATAAGTACATATATAAAGATAGATATAACATGTATAATACAGAGTACTACATATGTACGGTACATCAGATACAGTGTAATAAGTACATATATAAAGATATATATAATGTGTATAATACAGAGTACTACATATGTCCGGTACATCAGGTACACTGTAATAAGTACATATATAAAGATAGATATAATGTGTATAATACAGAGTACTTCATATGTACGGTACATCAGGTACACTGTAATAAGTACATATATAAAGATAGATATAACGTGTATAATACAGAATACTTCATATGTACGGACAATCAGGTACAGTGTAATAAGTACATATATAAAGATAGATATAACGTGTATAATACAGAGTACTTCATATGTACGGTACATCAGGTATAGTGTAATCAGTACATATATAAAGGTAGATATAATGTGTATAATACAGAGTACTTCATATGTACGGTACATCAGGTACAGTGTAATAAGTACATATATAAAGATAGATATAACGTGTATAATACAGAGTACTACATACGTACGGTACATCAGGTACACTGTAATAAGTACATATATAAAGATAGATATAACGTGTATAATACAGAGTACTACATATCTACGGTACATCAGGTACACTGTAATAAGTACATATATAAAGATAGATATAATGTGTATAATACAGAGTACTTCATATGTACGGTACATCAGGTACAGTGTAATAAGTACATATATAAAGATAGATATAATGTGTATAATACAGAGTACTACATATGTACGGTACATCAGGTACAGTGTAATAAGTACATATATAAAGATAGATATAATGTGTATAATACAGAGTACTTCATATGTACGGTACATCAGGTACACTGTAATAAGTACATATATAAAGATAGATATAATGTGTATAATACAGAGCACTACATATGTACGGTACATCAGGTACAGTGTAATAAGTACATATATAAAGATAGATATAATGTGTATAATACAGAGTACTACATATGTACGGTACATCAGGTACAGTGTAATAAGTACATATATAAAGATAGATATAATGTGTATAATACAGAGCACTACATATGTACGGTACATCAGGTACAGTGTAATAAGTACATATATAAAGATAGATATAATGTGTATAATACAGAGTACTACATATGTACGGTACATCAGGTACACTGTAATAAGTACATATTGTGACAGAAAGCAAGGCCTGGTTATAAATGGAAGATATTTAAGACCAAGCATTGTACATGCTATTTCTCCTTTCAGTTAAAACCCCAGGGAGAAAGAGTGTGTATTTGATTATGCAGTTGATAAACTGTGTTCTGGGTCCCTGGGGTTTGGGATAATTGGAGAGAGGGTGGGCCATTATCCCAGACAGCTGTGAAGCTGTCCAGCAGCTAATCACAGGTGTGGCTAATTAGAAGTTGTGAGGGTTTAAATAGCAGCCTCACTTAGGCCTTGAGAGTTAGTTACACAGCTACAGAAGCTGGTGTGTGTGTGTTTGTTACACTGAGTAAAAGACTTTTGTTCCTGTGAACTGTAAAAGGACATTATTTTTACAAAGCACTTGTGGAATGCTGTGAAGTGCTGGGACACATTTAAAAGTACTTAACTTTGCTGCAGAGGAAGGATTTCCCTCTTTTGAAAATGAACTGCCTGTTTGTTATTGCTGTTAAAAATAAAGCCTTTTAAACTACAGTGGATTGTCCTGTGCTGCATTTGTGCCCTAGAAGACCGTGGTTAAAAGTGTTCCTGTCACACTTGGTGGAGAATACGGGCAACCACGTTGTATGTCTGTGGGCATAATAATCTGCAAGTAACATGGAGGAAGTCATTAAAGCTTTGATCCATTCTAATGCTATACAGCAGGAGACTAACAGAAAAGCTGCTGAAAATAGTGCAGCACTGCAACAGTTGGTCTTGGCCCAGTCAGAGAGTGCTATGCTGCTGGCTAAATCACAGAAGGAGAACACTGAATTGTTGATACAACAGATGGCTGCTGTGCAAGCTGAGACATTCAGGAAGACCCGGGAAGAGCAACAAAGTGCTACACAAACTCTGCAACGAGAGGTTCAAGCCATATCAGAAAGACTGAACTCTGAATATGTTGGTGGCCCTGGTAATTTTAAAAAAGCCCAATGGGAGGATCCAACATTGGTAGAGGCAAGAAATAATATCAGGGTTATAAATGATGTTGTGACACAGCCAGGAAATGTATTACCCTATCCTTATTTTGAAGCAGTTAATGATTTGGTATATTGTGTAGAGAAGAAAGGAACAGACATTGTTAAACAACTTTTGGTGCCCCAGACTTTTAGGAACACTGTATTAAATCTTGCACATAACCACATTCTAGGGGGGCATTTGGGAGTTGAGAAAACCAAAGAGAGAGTTCTTAGAAGGTTTTATTAGCCAGGGATATGTGTAGCCATCAAGGATTATTGTGCTTCATGCCCTAAGTGTCAACTTACAGCTCCTACTAAAGATTTTCGTAACCCTTTAGTGCCCTTGCCTATAATTGATGTGTCTTTTGAAAGAATTGCTATGGACTTAGTGGGTCCGCTGGTTAAATCTGCTAGAGGACATCAGTATATACTGGTAATCCTTGATTATGCTACACGCTATCCAGAGGCAGTTCCCCTTCGTAACAGCTCTGCAAAGTCCATAGCAAAAGAACTCATGCTAATGTTTAGCAGGGTCGGGATACCTAAGGAAATTTTGACAGACCAAGGAACTCCATTTATGTCCAGGGTTACAAAAGAATTGTGTAAATTGTTGGGCATAAAACAACTAAGGACCTCAGTATATCACCCTCAGACTGATGGTTTAGTAGAAAGGTTTAACAAAACTCTCAAAAGTATGCTAAGAAAGGTAATTGACACAGATTGGAGAAATTGGGACCTTCTTTTACCCTATTTAATGTTCTCTATCAGGGAGGTTGCCCAGGCTTCTACAGGTTTTTCCCCATTTGAACTGTTATATGGGCGGCATCCCAGGGGATTACTAGATATAGTTAAAGAGACTTGGGAGAAAGAGACAACACCTTATCGAAGTATTATTGAACATATTTCCCAAATGCAGGATCGTATGGAAGCTGTCATGCCCATTGTAAGGGAACATATGGGAAAAGCACAGGAAGCACAAAAGTACAACCATAATGCTAGAGCCAGGGTGTTTCAACCTAGGGATAGGGTGTTAGTTCTGGTCCCTACAGTTGAAAATAAATTCTTGGCTACTTGGCAGGGCCCATATGAGATAATTGAGAAAGTGGGTGATGTTAATTACAAAGTAAGTCAGCCAGGGAGAAGGAAACCTGAGCAAATATATCATCTGTTATATAAATCTGTTAAAACCTTGGAAAGATAGGGAAGTTTTAGTTGCCTTAAAACCTACAGAACTCCCTGTCACTGAACCAGAGGTAAATATATCGGAAACCCTATCTGTACATCAGAAGCGAGAGGTCAAGGATTTTATTAGAATAAACAAAGAGGTATTTTCTGTGGTACCGGGAAAAACTAATGTTATTAAGCATGACATAATAACAGAACCAGGGAAGAAGGTCTGCCTTAAACCCTATAGGGTCCCTGAGGCTCGTAGAAAGGCTATTAAGCTGGAGGTAGAAAAAATGTTAAAGCTTGGGGTAATTGAGGAATCACAAAGTGAGTGGAACAGTCCAATCGTGCTTGTTCCAAAGCCGGATGGTTCATTAAGGTTCTGTAATGACTTTCGTAAGCTTAATTGTGTTTCCAAATTTGACACCTACCCAATGCCTAGAGTAGATGAGTTAATAGAAAGGCTAGGAAAAGCACGTTATCTCACTACAATTGATTTAACGAAAGGGTATTGGCAGGTGCCTCTCACTAGTCAAGCAAAGGAAAAGACAGCTTTTTCAACCCCAGAGGGCTTATTTCAGTATACAGTGTTGCCATTTGGTTTACATGGGGCCCAGCAACATTCCAGAGGATGATGGATAGAATTCTGAAACCCCATGTTCGTTATGCGGCAGCATATTTGGATGATGTTATAATTAATAGTACAGATTGGGAATCCCATCTTCCAAAAGTTCAAGCAGTACTTGATGCAATACGGTCCGCTGGGTTAACTGCCAATCCTGCAAAATGTACTGTTGGTTTACAGGAAGCTAAGTACTTGGGTTATACTATTGGTAGAGGATTAGTTAAACCTCAGACAACAAAAGTAGAGGCCATACAGAACTGGCCACAGCCTCTAACTAAAAAACAAGTGAGAGGATTTATTGGGATAACTAGTTATTATAGAAGGTTTATCCCGAATTTCGCTACAATTGCGGCACCCTTGACAGATCTCACAAAAGCAAGGACCCCAATTATGATAAAATGGTCCCCAGAAGCAGAACAAGCTTTTAAGCATTTGAAAGATGCCCTTTGTGCCCATCCAGTTTTGGTAACCCCCAATTTCGCTAAAGATTTTATTGTACAGACAGATGCCTCTGATGTTGGTTTAGGAGCAGTTCTCTCGCAGGAGTGTCAGGGAGAAGAGCATCCTGTCCTTTTCCTAAGCAGAAAACTTATTTCACAGGAAAATAACTATTCTATAGTGGAGAAAGAATGCCTTGCCATTAAGTGGGCTTTAGAGACCCTTAGGTACTATCTGTTGGGAAGAAAATTTAAATTAATAACAGATCATGCTCCTCTCACATGGATGAGTCAGAATAAGGAAACAAATTCAAGGGTTACTAGGTGGTTTCTTAGCTTGCAACCCTTCAATTTTACTGTTGAGCACAGGGCTGGTCTTTTGCAGGGCAATGCTGATGGTTTGTCTCGGGTACATTCATTGATGTCCTTGGTCGCTCAACCCACTGGGTGTGAGCTGGGGGGGAGGATATGTGACAGAAAGCAAGGCCTGGTTATAAATGGAAGATATTTAAGACCAAGCATTGTACATGCTATTTCTCCTTTCAGTTAAAACCCCAGGGAGAAAGAGTGTGTATTTGATTATGCAGTTGATAAACTGTGTTCTGGGTCCCTGGGGTTTGGGATAATTGGAGAGAGGGTGGGCCATTATCCCAGACAGCTGTGAAGCTGTCCAGCAGCTAATCACAGGTGTGGCTAATTAGAAGTTGTGAGGGTTTAAATAGCAGCCTCACTTAGGCCTTGGGAGAGAGTTACACAGCTACAGAAGCTGGTGTGTGTGTTTGTTACACTGTGTAAAAGACTTTTGTTCCTGTGAACTGTAAAAGGACATTATTTTTACAAAGCACTTGTGGAATGCTGTGAAGTGCTGGGACACATTTAAAAGTACTTAACTTTGCTGCAGAGGAAGGATTTCCCTCTTTTGAAAATGAACTGCCTGTTTGTTATTGCTGTGAAAAATAAAGCATTTTAAACTACAGTGGACTGTCCTGTGCTGCATTTGTGCCCTAGAAGACCGTGGTTAAAAGTGGTCCCTGTTACAATATATAAAGATAGATACAATGTGTATAATACAGAGTACTACATATGTACGGTACATCAGGTACACTGTAATAAGTACATATATAAAGATAGATATAACGTGTATAATACAGAGTACTACATATGTCCGGTACATCAGGTACACTGTAATAAGTACATATATAAAGATAGATATAACGTGTATAATACAGAGTACTACATATGTACGGTACATCAGGTACAGTGTAATAAGTACATATATAAAGATAGATGTAATGTGTATAATACAGAGTACTACATATGTCCGGTACATCAGGTACAGTGTAATAAGTACATATATAAAGATAGATATAACGTGTATAATACAGAGTATTTCATATGTACGGTACATCAGGTACACAGTAATAAGTACATATATAAAGATAGATATAATGTGTATAATGCAGAGCACTACATATGTACGGTACATCAGGTACACTGTAATAAGTACATATATAAAGATAGATATAACGTGTATAATACAGAGTACTTCATATGTACGGTACATCAGGTACAGTGTAATAAGTACATATATAAAGATAGATATAATGTGTATAATACAGAGTACTTCATATGTACGGTACATGAGATACAGTGTAATAAGTACATATATAAAGATAAATATAACGTGTATAATACAGACCCTTCATATGTACGGTACATCAGGTACAGTGTAATAAGTACATATATAAAGATAGATATAATGTGTATAATACAGAGCACTACATATGTACGGTACATCAGGTACAGTGTAATAAGTACATATATAAAGATAGATATAATGTGTATAATACAGAGTACTACATACAGTATGTATGGTACATCAGGTACAGTGTAATAAGTACTCCTCTAAGCTATACATATTTAGATCATAGAGTCTTTCTTTGTACGTTTTATATTTTAGACCATGTACCATTTTAGTAGCCCTCCTTTGGAAAGCTTCTAGTTTATCTCTTTCTGAAGATATGGTCTCCAGAGCTGTACACAGTATTCCATATTTGGTCTAACTAATGATCTGTAAAATGGCGCCTTGCTATTTCTGCTACTAAAACCTCTTCCAATGCAACCAAGCATTTGACTGGCCTTGCTGGCTGCACTGCTGCATTGTGTACCAAATTTTAAATCATCTGAAATACTAATTCCCTCTTTTTTTATTTATTTATAAACCAACAGCATATCCCTTACATGAGGCATATAACACAAAATTCTTTTGGAGACACCAAATCATTTCACCTCGCAGGGTGCTTAATACAGTATAAATAATACAATCTTTTTTGTTTTGTATAAACTTCATTGTAACGTTTCCAAACATAAATACATTATACACCATATTTAACCTATCTCTACCCGGCTGGTTCTCCATGTCTTATCTAATGACCTCATTCAGATTTCCACTGAGGTTTTAACCACTGTTAGTAAATTTTACATTTTAATCTCTGAACCCACACACACAGAGAAAGAAAAAGAAGGAAAAAGAAGAAAAAAAAAGAGGGGGTCCCCACCCCCCGTCCAGTCTCCACAATCTTCTCAATTACCAAGGGGATATCCATCTGCTTGAAACATACCTATGCCCATTCAGCGGGTAATCTACCCATCTGTATCCAAGTCTCAAAAAACTTGTTTTTTTTAAAAAATAGTTATAAATTGTTGTTGTGATGACATGGGAAAAGTTTTCATTATACCAATCCATTTTTGGAGATACTTCTCGAGTTTCCCCTCTACGTAAATATCACAAGAGTATTGTTCCATTATAATTGTATTGGCTATCATAGCCTTGTAGGCTTGAAAAGAAGGAGAGTTACCACTTCTCCAATTTAGCAGAATTAAATTACGTCCAGCTAGGATCAGTGTGTTGATTGTCTTATATTGTTTATTTTTTGAATAATTACATAGAAAAAAAATATCTTGCGGACTAATAATATAGTGATCATCTAAGCTTAGGGATAGCCAAAAATTTACCTTATTCCAAAATTGTTTGATTTTTGGGCATCTCCAAAAACAATGTATAAGATCTGCATTCGGATTACTACATTTCGCACAGATATTATTATCAGCTCAATACCATTTTTTAAGTTTTGCTGGAGTTACATAAACCATATTTAAGAGCTTGCAGTGCGATTCTCTCCACAAAATTATAGTAGTTGCTTTTTGAGCTAATCTAAAACTGTCCTCTATCTCTTCAATAGAGATAGCCGGGAAATGTATTTTCCATTTCTTTAATAATTCATTTATACGATTCTGTCCCGTCTTGTTAAGTAACAGGTTATATAAAAAGGAGATAGAGAAATTGCCTTGTTTATAGATGTTAACTGCTGAATTAATATCTCCTAGTTTCCAGTCTGATTTATTATTCTCCCATAATTTCCAATACAGATGTCTCAATTGCAAATAAGCAAAAAAGCTATGTTTGTGAATCCCATACTCTCTTTGTAAATCCGCAAAGGGCTTAACCGTGTCTAGGGTCTCATCCCTAATTTGTATCACATCTTTCAAACCTTTATTAGACCAGTCCCTAAAGGTTCTAAAAGAGATCCCACTAAGGAAATTTGGGTTTTTACTTATTGGTAAATACTTAGATGATTTCCAATAAATATTTAGTTCATCACATAGTTTATGCCAAGCCAGAATGGGATTCACAAATGTCCCCATCCGGGCTATCCGTTTAGGTAGTTCTGTCTTAGCTAGATGCATCAGGGCCTTCAAGGAAAATGGTTTTACCATTTCCAACTCTAGATGCAGATTCGTTGAATACTTTGATTCTGTAATCCAGTCTAAAATATATTTACTTAATGTAGCTAGGTTATAATACCTAAGATTTGGAAGCGCTAGACCTCCTACATACGTATGTAAACTATGATTGTGTGCAGATATACGTTTGCGTTTTTTTTTGCTTCCATACAAATCCTGCTGAGATACCATTAAACAACGTAATATCTCTAGCCTTAATCATAATTAGGAGATTTTGCAATAAGTATAAAAATTGTGGAAAAAAGATAGTCTTAATCATAGAGACCCGAGCTGACAGTGAAATTGGGAGCGACATCCACTTATCTATATCTCTTTTGTATTTACAAAAGTAGGCCATATAATTTAAATTATACCAAGCAGTAGGATCCCGGTGTATTTTAATCCCTAGGTAGTTTATTGATTCAACTGTCTTAAAAGGGTAGCTAGTACTAGTGGACTTATTTGGCGCGATCCATAAATTTTGCAATAAGTATAAAAATTGTGGAAAAAAGATAGTCTTAATCATAGAGACCCGAGCTGACAGTGAAATTGGGAGCGACATCCACTTATCTATATCTCTTTTGTATTTACAAAAGTAGGCCATATAATTTAAATTATACCAAGCAGTAGGATCCCGGTGTATTTTAATCCCTAGGTAGTTTATTGATTCAACTGTCTTAAAAGGGTAGCTAGTACTAGTGGACTTATTTGGCGCGATCCATAAGATTTCAGATTTTTCAAGATTAATTTTGTAACCAGAAAAAGACCCAAATTGAGTAGCCAGCGTTAAGAAATGTTGTATTGAATGATCTGACTCATTCAAAAATAAAAGTAGGTCATCCGCATATAAAGTAAGGACTATTTCAGCCGTGCCCACCTTAATACCAGATAGTTCTTGTCGTAATTTAATCACGAACGGCTCTAAAGCCAGGTTAAACAATAAGGGTGAAAGGGGACAGCCCTGACGAGTACCTTTTTTTAGGATAATATCTTGCGTAAGTTCAGAGTTGATTAATACATTAGAGGTTGGATTTTGATAGATTGCATGAATTATATTTACAAAATTCCCCTTGAACCCAAAATGCGCAAGCGATGTAAATAATTAATGAGATCAAATGCCTTTTCAGCATCAATCGCCAATAGCGCCATATTTGTTCTATTCTGACTATCTTTACCCTTGTTTCCAGTCTAAAAAAACTCCAACACCGTTAGGACCCTACGTATAATTTTAGATACATTTCTACCTGGCATAAACCCTACTTGATCTGTGTGGATTAACTTACCAATATACATTTTTAACCTGTTGGCTATAATAGACATAAGGATCTTGTAATCGCTGTTTAATAAAGATATTGGTCTGTATGCAGACATATTTTCTGGGTCTTTATTTTTTTTATATATCAACATAATTGTCGATGCCGCAAAATGGAATTTTATTTTCAATAAAATATGAATTAAAAAGATTAACTAAAGTCTCTGAGATATTGTTACCTTTGGTATTTGACTATTTGCCCATAGACCCTGCCTACGTTGTTTGGCGCTCTGATATCCAATCTCTGAGATATGGACTTGTAGAATTTTGTATAATTCCACTGGAAGTTGGTCTGGCCCTGGAGCTTTATATGATTTAGATAATTTAATCTGCTCTATCACTTCTTCCACTGTAATTGGTAGATTTAATGCTTCTGAGTCTTGTTGAGACATCTTTGGGGTTTTGAGATTGTTCCAAAAATTCTGTTTATTCTGCATATTAATTTCCTCGCTTTTGTAAATCCTCTTATAAAATGTATAAAAAGCCTCTTTTATTTCCTTAGGATTGGTAACAATCCTCCCTTCGCTTCTGATTTTATGAATTCTTTTACTACTTTGTCTATTTTTAATCAAAATTGAAAGATATCTAGCCGACCTACTGTAGTTGCCACGATATTTTGCTCTTATTTTTAGATCTTCTTGTATGGTCTTATGTTTAAAGAATAGGTCCCTTTCATTTTTTCTTTCAGAATATTTATCCCAGGCAAGTTTAACCGGGTTATTTATATATGTTTCATAAGTGTTTCTGACCTGGTTTGTTAATTGAGTTTCTCTGGCCTTACTTTTCTTTTTCCATTTACATAAATACGCTCTTATCTCGCCCCTGATAAATGCCTTAAAGGCTTCCCAAAGACCTCAGGTTTGACCATATATGTATTATTGTTATGCTTATACTCATTCCACTTATCAGTTAACCAGTTCACAAAATGCAAATTATTAATTAATTAAGTAAGAGGGAAAGGCAAGCCACATTCCAGGATAATAAATTAACTTTATTCATATTCTTTTATTAAAAAGAAAAAAGACTCCGTGAATAATATATATCATCAAAAGAAGGGAGCGGGATGGGGGGCGAGCGGGAAGAAAAAAAAAAATCCATTCATACCAAATACGACTTTCATACAGACCAGACGCCATTCCCATTTTTATCAGTACAACATCAGAAAACCCTTCTGCTTCTCCATCTATTCCTACAAGCTTATATTTAGTTCTTTACATAAGGTCTGTGCAGCCTCAACTTCAGTAATTGTTTGTTTGGTGCTGTTTACATTGATTATAATATTAGCCGGGTAGACTAATCTCGTTTGAAACTTGGCATTTATAAATTTTGTACAAAATGGTGCTATTATTTTCCTCTTTGCTGAGGTTTCTGCAGAAAAGTCCTGGAATAACAATAATTTATGCTGGTTAATTTTACACTCCTGCATTGTACGATAATTTTTCATTATATTTATTTTGTCTTGGAAGTTGAGAAATGTTATTATGACTGTTCTGGGTCTAGAATATCTACTGATATTTTCCTTACTTGGTCCTATTCTATGCACCCTTTCTATTAGAATCGGGGGCTGATTGACTAGGCCCAGGCACTGTGGGAGTAAAACTGATGCAAAGAGCATAAGATCACTATATTCTGTGGTTTCAGGCAGGCCCACTACTTTAACATTATTGCGTCTAGACCTATCTTCATGTTCTTCAATCCTAGCATGCAGGAAAGTCATTTTCTTTTCGTGGGCATTTACCATTACCTCTTGATTATTTGTTTGATCCTCTAAACTAGAAATTCTTAACTCTGCTTCATCAAGACGATTGGAGAACTGTTTGACTTCTGTCACAAGCTTAACTATTTCAGATTTAATCTCTGCAAATTGAGATGTAAATAGGTCGTGCATTTGTTGTAATAGTTGTTTACTCTCTACAGAAATGGGGGGGGGGTTCTCTTCCTGGGAATTTAAACTAATCAGTATTCTTGGGTCCTTTTTTATCCTTAGATTTAGGCGGCATAGTTGGTGAATTATAGGGGGTGGAAGTCAGGAATTTATCCATTGATTATGAAGAAAAATTGAGAAGTGTAAGACCTATTCAGGTCAGTGGGAGGTGAAAAATTAAGTATTAGAGTGACTGTGTATAAGGAAAACAAGTAATAAAGTGTGTCAGCAGCCAAATAATAATTCCCAATTCCCTTTCTTCTTTAGTTACAGTCAGTAATGTACCATTGAGACTATAATTGGCCTTTGGGTTTCGTTCGGCCTCTCTTGGGCCTCGTCAGTGAGGCGCAGTTGCATCTCTCTAGGGCATATGTGCAAGGAGTCCACTTCTGGTTTCCCTTTTTTACTCATAGGGAGACTGCACCCTGAGTGGCACTGGCCTTGTGGACAAGCATGGAAGTTTTTCTAGCTTTCGTTTTGTCTCAGTTTAGTGCGTCTCTCTATTTTCTTGTTTTTATGTAAATTACTCTCGGGTTCCCCTAAGAATAAAAAGGGGAAACCAGACATGGACTCCTTGCATATCTGCCCTAGAGAGATGCAACTGCACCTCAATGACGAGGCCCAAGAGAGGCCGGAATGTACGTCTAGGGTTTGTTGTTTGTCTTGTTCAGAGAAGAATTGCCTGGTATTTTGGCGCTCGACTGTCATTGGGCGGGTCACACTGATATGCTACAAGATATTTTTTCTCTGTGAAAGGCATAATGTGCTAAAAGAGACTGCACACTGAGTGGCACTGGCCTTGTGGACAAGCATGGACGTTTTTCTAGCTTTTGTTTTGTCTCAGTTTAGTGGGTATCTCTATTTTCTTGTTTTTATGAAAACATAGCCAACTCTCATGAAGCTGATCAGTAATTACAAATACTGCACCTTTAATGCAACAATAAAAACGTTTATCCTGATTTGATTAAATTATCTGGCAATGAATGGGTCCTTGTTGACTTTGCATCCAGTGCCTACTCAATTCACAGAGAGTGAAAGAGTTAATATACTGATGGGGCGGAGCCAGTAGCGGTTAAGATGGCCACGTAATCTCCGAGCTCCGTGTAAGCCTGCAGCATCTAGAGGCATAATTGCCATCAAATTAAGGCTATACAGCTTAAAAATATCATAAAATAGCTCCTAAACATTGGCTGTACCTTTTAATGCTCTTTATTACTGAAAGTAAATATTCCGGAGGGTACGACTGCTAATCAACATCAGGACAGCACCCGGCGGTATGGAGGCATAATGCCGCAGCACACATTGAGCTGCTAAAGACTTTAGCTTGCAAGCCCCAAATACACGGCCAGAGGGGTTAACACTACAAAAGTGACCTGCTCTCAGCGATATCACTAGCAGCTAACTGTTGCTGCCTATAACGGCCCCAAAGGTTGGTGAAAACAGTGAGAAGGCACCGGATCAACTCAGGTACACAACAGGACACAACACGTGTTAACGGCCATACAATTTTATTCAGTGGGGCTATAATTTGTTATAAAGAGCCTAAATAAGCAGTTTGGTGCGCTCACACTTAAGCGCAAGGAAGAACTAGGCCTTTGAAACTTGCCCCTATACAGGACAATAGCTCAGATATCAAAGTGTAACGTCCTACGCAGATAAAAAATAATTCCACTCATCACAAAAAACAATTATAAAGCTCCACTACATGCTTATTTGTGATACAGCCCACTAATACCTTAAGCTCCAGAGGGAGGACCCTTAAACACATCATACTTTATTAATTGAAAGAGACTGTGTCGCTGTCTCAGTGAATAAAACATATCCAAAACATTAGATCAGACCTTGAAACAACAAATGGCCTCAAAGAGAAATGCCAGAACAGACAGACTGTCTTAAACTCCATTAAGTAAAAATTCTTCTGTGGCTTCTTATTTTAACCCTTCTGTAGGCTCTGGCGGTTTAAACATTAATTCATCTCCATCAGAAATGACCACTTCACAACCGCAACCACATCACACTTTCCCTCACTCAGTAAATGAGGTACAAATTCCTTCAAGCATATTATCTACCTTGCCATCAAAGCAAGATATAGCGGACATTGTTCGCGCTTGTGTCCGTGAAGAACTGGCAGACTTAAAACAAGAGGGTTCAGAGTGGAGGCCCTAGAAGATAGCAACGATACTATTAGAGATGTTGAAGGTCTACAATCTCAAGTGGATGCATTTACTTCTACTATAGAGGCCTTACACTCCAAAATTGAAGATTTAGAGAACAGAAGCAGGAGGAAAAACTTAAGGATAAGAGGAGTACCTGAGTCTGTTCTACCTAAAGATTTACCCACGTTTTTACCTGCTCTGTTCCAACATCTTAAGGGTGATTCATCTAAAGAAGAGATCCCATGGGATCGGGCACATAGAGCTTTGAGAGCTAGACCTCCTGATTCTGCCCCTCCTAGGGATATAATCATAAAATTTAAAAACTACAGAGATAAAGAAGACCTCCTTAATCTCTCACGAAAGAATCAACCGATTAGATTTAGAGGCACAGTGTTACAGTTTTATGCCGATCTCTCACAAAGAACACTGCAAAAACGTAAAGAATTTTCTCCATTAACACAGCTTCTACGTAATAAATGGATCCCATACAGGTGGGGATTCCCCACACATCTGTTGGTCATCCATGAAGACTGGAGAGTAATTTGCGATGATATATCTGAGGCGCCAAAATTTTGCGAAAATCTTCGTCTGGAACCACATGATTTGAACCTAGCTGCCACCTCGGAACCCCCAAATAATACACAGCAGAGATCTCTAAATAATTGGTCCCTTACCCCAGCCAAGTCTCAGAAACGCCCTCCTGCAGCGCGAAATCTGGAAATCGGGAAGCAATACATCCATGGAACTTAATTCCCTTAATACCGTATGACCTTACGGACTTATAATCCTTATTGCTGTCATCTGAAGTTTAAGAGCTTCCTACAAAAGTAGGCTGATGTCTACTTGCTCCCAAGAAACGTGCCTTACCATGGACATAGGATTCGTGAGTATGTCTATAGAAATTGTAGACTAACACTATGTTTATTAATTCCTTAAGTAACATCTTATAGACCCTATAAATAGACTCTCTCTGACTGATGGGTCCTGGGACTTCCTTGAACATTATAATCATACTAATAGTTTATTAGCATTGCTACCATACCGTGTTTTTTACTAGGGCTATTAAATGTTATCTATCAGCAAAGTCAATAAGCCAGATAAAATAGGCTTACATTTATTTTCCCCTTTTGTTCACTTGTTTTTTTTATTTTTCCTGTTACATTGGTGTAAAGGTTTATAACTAAGCCTGCACTAATGATTCGTACATTGCATTCTATGTTGGTTTCTTGGCTGTATAAGTCAGGACCCGTTAGTTATTGTTATTTTTACAGTTATCTTGGTTATGTTCTTAACTACAGGTTACCACTACTACTTTGTGAAGCCTTATGGTATTATTGCTCGAAATATGCATGTTCTGTCTATGTAAGATCTGTGCCCACATTTAACATCTATGGCCTCTAAACAAACAACATATCCCCTTTCCATAATAACTCAAAATGTGAAAGGTTTTCTCTCACCATGTAAAATATCAAAAGCATTGTCAGACCTATACAAGAAAAAAGCAGACATCCTCTTTTTGCAGGAGACACATTTCAAAAAATCACAAATTCCCAAATATTTTGGTAAACACTACACCCAACACTTTCATAATACAGCGCAAACAAAACACTGTGGAGTGAGTATCCTTCTGCGCAAACATATTCCATTCTCTGTTTTGCAAATAGCTAAGGATAGCGAGGGCAGATTTCTAGGTATCGCAGGCCTAATGTATGGAAGACCAATCACATTAATAAATATTTATGCCCCTAATATACAACACCTGCCATTCTTTAAAACTATGTTCCCGGAAACTATTGGATATCTCTAAAGGTCCAATTTTTCTTGGAGGAGATTTTAATTTCCCATTTAATCCTTCCGTAGACTCCTCCAACCCCCATCCAAAAACCCCGAAATGCACACTAACGTACTTATGGAAAACTTTGAGAGACTATAACCTGTATGATATATGGAGATTCACACATCCCACTACAAAGGACTATACTTTTTACTCCCATCCGTCGCAGTCTTATAGTAGAATAGACTACCTGTTAACAAATCAGGAGGGACTTTCATTAATAACCAATTCCACTATTGTCCCCACGTCCTGGTCCGATCATTTGGCTGTTACAGTACAAATCAAGTGGCCTAACACCCCTACAAACCCCTTCCATTGGAGACTAGACGATACATTACTGACCCACAAAACCTTCACAGAACATATAGCCAAAGTACTAGAGGAATACTTTCAAATCAATAATAACTCAGTAGAGGACCCATTTGTGGTTTGGGAAGCTCACAAATGCACTCTTAGGGGGGAATTTATAACATACAAAGCTCATATCCAAAAAACTTCTAGACAGAACTATTCAAAGTTGACTTCTCAGTTGGCACAACTGGAGTATTCGCATAAAAATGACCCTAAAAATCCCACCATTTTACAAGGGATAGCTAGCACCAGAAATCAATTAGACACATTCTTAACCCTTGAGCACCAGAAAATATCTGTGAAATTAAAACAAAAATATTATCATGAAAGTAATAAAGCAGGGAAAATGCTGGCCAGGAATTTAAGACGAGCTAGATTAAAATCATTTATTCATGAACTCAAAACACCTCAGAATACCCCAGTTTGCACTACCCCAGACATATTAGACCAGTTCTTTCAATACTACTCCTCCCTGTATAACCTGTCTGACAAATCTTCAGAAAATGAATGAGATTCTAAAGAATCAATCCAAAAATATTTAGATTCATGCAACCTCCCCTCGTTGTCCCCTGACCAAAGGGACTCTCTAGAAGCCCCTATATCCGCAGAGGAAATTTTGATAGCCATAAAAGAATTGTCATCAGGTAAAAGCCCGGGCCCAGGTGGCTTTTCAGCCAAATACTATCAGATTTTTGCCCCAACTCTTATCCCAATTTTACTTAATTTATACAACAGTGTATCCTCTATTAACCATTTCCCGTCCTCTATGTTAATGGCGCATATTATAGTTCTCCCAAAACCGGGTAAATCTCCAGATACCCCTTCTAATTTCTGCCCTATTTCATTGTTGAACACTGATGCAAAACTTTATGCAAAAATAATAGCAGGCCGATTGAATAAATTACTCCCACAGCTGATACATTATAATCAGGTAGGCTTCACCCCATACAGAGAAGCCAGGGATAATACCATCAAAATACAAACCCTGATAGATCACTCGGTAAGAACCAAAACCCCAACAATCTGAAAGCATTTGATCGGTTAAACTGGAACTTTCTTGAACTAATTTTAGTCAAATTTGGTTTCCCTGAAACCTTTATATCTAAGATAATGTCCCTGTATACTACCCCAAATGCAAAAATTAGGTTAAATAATTCACTATCACCAACCTTTGCCATACATAATGGTACAAGGCAAGGTTGTCCCCTATCCCTGTTACTATTTGCCCTGGCCATGGAAGCCTTGGCAGCTAGAATCAGAGAAAACCCAAAAATAACAGGCATAACAATACAAGAGAAGGCCTATAAGGTCTCTATGTATGCAGACAACGTCATTTTGACCATTACTAATCCAACTACCTCTATGCCCGAGTTACATTCAGAATTTCACATTTATGGTAGACTCTCTAATTTTAAGATTTACTTACCACTATAAATATCAGAAACAATCTTTGAAATACCTGGGCATCCAAATTACTAATAATCCACAATTAATGTACACGGCTAACTATATCCCCCTAATGAATAACATACAACAAGAGCTGCAATCCTGGCGACATAAAACTCTGTCATGGATGGGCAGATTACACGCAATCAAAATGACTATTTTACAAAAAATATTGTATATATTTCAAACTGTCCCAATAACGCTCCCTAAATGTTTCTTCATTAAGATTCAAAATATATTAAATACCTTTTTGTGGAAGTACAAACGTCCTAGACTAGCTAAAGCGATTATATATCGACCTAAAACACAGGAAGGGTTGGGAATGCCTAATCTTCATTATTACTTTATAGCAAGCACCCTAACCCGGATCATTGACTGGTGTAAGCATGGTACACATAAAGAATGGGTAAAACTGGACCATGACTTAGCACAAAATTCGCAATTGGGAGCTTACGTTTAAAACTTGGGATAAATGCATCATTAATTTTCCAAAGATTTCTGGTATCCCATCCCCACTGACACCTCTGAAACACAATCCAGAAGCGCTAGTGTCACTTCCTATTCAATATGAAAAGGATTTATCCCTACGAGACGTCATACCATGTTGCTTGGCCATGGAGAATAAATCCTTTAAACCAAAAGTTGAGCTGCAAGAATCTTTCGGTAACTATTTTCTTCCATGGTTTAGATATTTTCAATTAACTCATTATCTCACTACACATACCAAACGCGCCCAATTTCACAGTCCTTTATCCCCTTTTGAATCCATATGTAAATCTGACATATATACAAAAGGCTCAGTTTCACTAATATATAAACTATTACTTGATTATCATTCTAGAGAACTACCAACATATACTAATAAATGGTCAGATGAACTCCAAATGCCTTTATCCCATGAACAATGGACTAGGATATTTAGTAACATGAGCACACACACATCATCTATAGCGCAATTGGAATCAAATCTAAAACTTCTGCTCAGATGGTACTATACTGCAGTTAGGCTAGCCACCATATACAGACTAAGTAATAACAAGTGCTGGAGAATGTGTGGAGAACCGGGAGATCAACACATATGGTGGACATGCCCCAATATAAACCAATACTGGAGTGAAATACAATTGGCCGTTAAGCAAGTAATTAGCATTGAATTCCCCCTAGAACCTACCATATTTTTATTTAACAACTTACCCAAAATTAAATGTAAACGAAAACTACTGATTATATTATTAACATGTGCTAGAAGACTTATACCAAGGAAGTGGAAATTAGTAGAAGTCCCCTCAATTGGAGAATGGCGTGCTCTAGTTACCAATACATTGGTAATGGAAAAATATCAATACATCATCACAAAAAGATTGGATGATTTCTTGGGATTAAATTTCATATGGGAGGAATATTGTAATTCGATACAACATAGCGGACCTAATAACCCACAGGCTGTAGGATGATCAGCATGCACATATTTACACAAGTTTTCTCTTTTTTTCTCTTTTCTAGACCATGATAAAAGAGATTCAATAGCACTTTGTTAAAATCTGCATTTTATTGAGCAATATGTCAAATAGACACAATTTTCTTTCTTCTTTCTTTATTCAATTTATGTTTGCAATAAATATAGGGATCATTACCAGCACAATTATGTCCATTCCAATGGTAACTATTCCCTTATTGTGTGACATTGAACCTATTATTGTAACCTGTATTGTTTGGTTGTTTCACTCTGTATCAAATACTATTTTTCATTTATTAAAGGAAAACTTTGAAAAAAAAAACGAAAAAACAAAACAAAAGAAAGAGTTAATATACTATATGCCTCATCATTTATTGGCTGTAAAGGGGTTAATGCCACCTCACTACCTCTGACAAGTTTAGCACTCAGGTTTCATACATCAGATAAGTCAGCCCTGTGATTTACAGCTGCTGCAGTGTCTATGTAATCTCTGCTGACTCACTGAACTCACAGGTCATTAAACCAGTTTTATAAAGCAAAACTATCTGCTCATCTGAGAGCTTTTTTAGCTGATGGGGCAAAAAATGCATTTGCTATAAGAAAGTCACTGTGTGCATGTGAAGATGATTAATTGCCAGTTATGTAAGGCAAAATCCCATTTATATACTAGAGCACTTGCAGAAGTACAATCATTAAATGTTGTGATTCGTCTCTGTACTGTGCATGAGGCTTACAATATATAGGCTACACTAGTCTCTAATTAAAATAATGTTCAGGACTAATATTCTCAACCAACTTGATCAGCACAGTCTAAATATACATACACTGGCAAAGGCACTATATATGCATGTTCCCCTGGTATTGTATTGTAGTTCCCGGAGTGTGTAACTCCAATTGTACTTTTCATTTTTAATTCTTTAGGGGAGTGGTGCTGGCATATGTCTTAATTTCAAAGAAAAAATTGGAAAGAATTCCAAAGAGAAAAAAAGCCCTATTAGCCCTAATACCCGGACTAAATTTGAGGCAGCAAAGTTTAAAATATAACTTTAATGTTTTGTCTTAAAAGATGGGCGAACAATTAAAATATATATCACAAGTAATAGCTGATAGTATTTCAATAATGAAGTGAGTGTTTCCTATTATATAAACATTCCAGCCTTTGTGCTAATATGTGAATTTAAGGAAACACATGAAATAATACCATTTTAATATAATCTATTTCCAGTGTCAATCAGATTAATATTACACTGGCCTCTAGTTATCAACGTGTCTACTTTACCTGCCGTCGCCGGTCCAATACGCCTGCCTAAGCTCGCCTACCATTGCCGCCGCGGACCTGAAAAATTTCGCCTAAGTTATCAAAAAATCTGTCAAAAAGCCGCGCACCAAGTACAGGGCGTTGAGCAGCGGACTGTGAGAGTTATCACTCATCCGATCTTGCTGCTCTTCGGCTTTTTGACAGCTTTATTGACAAGCTGTCACTAAGCCCCACACTAACTACACTGTTCTACCCCCTATACCGGCACCCCCGGAGCCCCCCCGCAACTAAATAAAGTTAGTAACCCCTAAACCGCCGCTCCTAGACCCCGCCGCAACTCTTATAAATGTATTAACCCCTAAACCGCCGCTCCTGGACACCGCCGCCACCTACATTATACCTAGTAACCCCTATCCTGCCCCCCCTATGCCGCCGCCACCTATAATAAAGTTATTAACCCCTATCCTGCGGATCCCGGACCTCGCCGCAACTAAATAAATAGTTTAACCCCTAAACCGCCGCTCCCGCACCCTGCCGCAACCTATATTAAACTTATTACCCCTAATCTGCCCCCCTACACCGTCACCACCTATAATAAATTTATTAACCCCTATCCTGCCCCCCCTACACCGCCGCCACTGTAATAAAATTATTAACCCCTAAACATAAGTCTAACACTAACCCTAACACCTCCCTAACTTTAATATTAATTAAATAAATCTAAATAATATTTCTATTATTAACTAAATTAATCATATTTAAAACTAAATACTTGCCTTTAAAATAAACCCTAATATAGCTACAATATAAATAATAATTATATTGTAGCTATCTTAGGATTTATTTTTATTTTACAGGCAACTTTCCATTTATTTTAACTAGGTACAATAGCTATTAAATAGTTAATAACTATTTAATAGCTACCTAGTTAAAATAAAGATAAATTTACCTGTAAAATAAAAACTAACCTAAGTTACAATTACACCTAACACTACACTATACTTTAATAAATTAATAGGAACAGCCAATAGAATGCGAGCTCAATCTGATTGGCTGATTGGATCAGCCAATCGGATTGAACTTGAATCTGATTGGCTGATTCAATCAGCCAATCAGATTTTTCCTACCTTAATTCCGATTGGCTGATAGAATCCTATCAGCCAATTGGAATTGAAGGGACGCCATCTTGGATGGCTGAAGACAGCTCAAGGTAGGATGATCTTCAGGGGGGTAGTGTTAGGTTTATTTAAGGGGGGTTTGGGTTAGATTAGGGGTATGTGGGTGGTGGGTTTTAATGTTGGGGGGGTTGTATTTTTATTTTACAGGCAAAAGAGCTGTTTTCTTTGGGGCATGCCCCGCAAAAGGCCCTTTTAAGGGCTGGTAAGGTAATAGAGCTGGTAACTTTTTAATGTAGAATAGGGCAGGGAATTTTTTTATTTTGGGGGGATTTGTTATTTTATTAGGGGGCTTAGATTAGGTGTAAGTAGCTTAAGTGAGCGTTAGAAATCTAACGACAAAACTCCAGCCGAGAAAAAAGTCAGGAGTTAAGAGCTTTCTGGGCTAACGCCGGTTTATAAAGCTCTTAACTACTGTGCTCTAAAGTACACTAACACCCATAAACTACCTATGTACCCCTAAACCGATGTCCCCCCACATCGCCGCCACTCTATTAAAATTTTTTAACCCCTAATCTGCCGACCGCACGCCGCTGCCACCTACGTTATCCCTATGAACCCCTAATCTGCTACCCCTAACACCGCCGACCCCTATATTATATTTATTAACCCCTAATATGCCCCCCTCAACGTCGCCTCCACCTGCCTACACTTATTAACCCCTAATCTGCCGACCGCACACCGCTGCCACCTACGTTATCCCTATGAACCCTTAATCTGCTGCCCCTAACACCGCCGACCCCTATATTATATTTATTAACCCCTAATCTGCCCCCTCAACATCGCCTCCACCAGCCTACACTTATTACCCCTAATCTGCCGACCGGACCGCGCCGCTATTATAATAAAGTTATTAACCCCTAATCCGCCTCACTCCCACCTCAATAACCCTATAATAAATAGTATTAACCCCTAATCTGCCCTCCCTAACATCGCCGACACCTAACTTCAAGTATTAACCCCTAATCTGCCGACTGGAGCTCACCGCTATTCTAATACATTTTTTAACCCCTAAAGCTAATTCTAACCCTAACACCCCCCTAACTTAAATATAATTTAAATCTAACGAAATAAATTAACTATTATTAAATACATTTTTCCTATTTAAAGCTAAATACTTACCTGTAAAATAAACCCTAATATAGCTACAATATAAATTATAATTATATTGTAGCTATTTTAGGATTAATATTTATTTTACAGGTAACTTTGTAATTATTTTAACCAGGTACAATAGCTATTAAATAGTTAATAACTATTTAATAGTTACCTAGTTAAAATAATTACAAAATTACCTGTAAAATAAATCCTAACCTAAATTACAATTAAACCTAACACTACTCTATCAATAAATTAATTAAATAAAATACCTACAATTACCTACAATTAAACCTAACACTACACTATCAATAAATTAATTAAATACAATACTTACAAATAAATACATTTAAATAAACTAACTAAAGTACAAAAAATAAAAAAGAACTAAGTTACAAAAAATAAAAAAATATTCACAAACATTAGAAAAATATTACAACAATTTTAAACTAATTACACCTACTCTAAGCCCCCTAATAAAATAACAAAGCCCCCCAAAATAAAAAAATGCCCTACCCTATTCTAAAATTAAAATAGAAAAGCTCTTTTACCTTACCAGCCCTGAAAAGGGCCCTTTGCGGGGCATGCCCCAAAGAATTCAGCTCTTTTGCCTGTAAAAAAAAACATACAATACCCCCCCCAACATTACAACCCACCACCCACATACCCCTAATCTAACCCAAACCCCCCCTTAAATAAACCTAACACTAAGCCCCTGAAGATCTCCCTACCTTGTCTTCACCACACCGGGTCCCGATCTGTCCAGAAGAGCCTCCGATGTCTTGATCCAAGCCCAAGCGGGGGGCTGAAGAGTGACGTCCATCCTCGGGCTGAAGTCTGGATCCAAGCGGCGGCTGAAGAAATCCATCATCGGGCTGAAGTCTTGATCCAAGCGGGCGCTGAAGAAGTCCATAATCGGGATGAAGTCTTCTATGATGCAGCATCTTCAATCTTCTTTCTTCCGGAGCCATCATCTTCCAGCCGACGCGGAACATCGTCTTCTACCGACGCCTACTCGCCGAATGACGGTTCCTTTAAATGACGTCATCCAAGATGGCGTCCGTCGAATTCCGATTGGCTGATCGGATCGAACTTGAATCTGATTGGCTGATTCCATCAGCCAATCAGAATTTTCCTACCTTAATTCCGATTGGCTGATAGAATCCTATCAGCCAATCGGAATTCGACGGACGCCATCTTGGATGACGTCATTTAAAGGAACCATCATTCGGCGAGTAGGCGTCGGTAGAAGAGGATGTTCCGCGTCGGCTGGAAGATGATGGCTCCGGAAGAAAGAAGATTGAAGATGCTGCTTCATAGAAGACTTCATCCCGATTATGGACTTCTTCAGCGCCAGCTTGGATCAAGACTTCAGCCCGATGATGGATTTCTTCAGCCGCCGCTTGGATCCAGACTTCAGCCCGAGGATGGACGTCACTCTTCAGCCCCCCGCTTGGGCTTGGATCAAGACATCGGAGGCTCTTCTGGACAGATCGGGACCCGGTGTAGTGAAGACAAGGTAGGGAGATCTTCAGGGGCTTAGTGTTAGGTTTATTTAAGGGGGTTTGGGTTAGATTAGGGGTATGTGGGTGGTGGGTTGTAATGTTGGGGGGGGTATTGTATGTTTTTTTTACAGGCAAAAGAGCTGAATTCTTTGGGGCATGCCCCGCAAAGGGCCCTTTTCAGGGCTGGTAAGGTAAAATAACTTTTCTATTTTAATTTTAGAATAGGGTAGGGCATTTTTTTATTTTGGGGGGCTTTGTTATTTTATTAGGGGGCTTAGAGTAGGTGTAATTAGTTTAAAATTGTTGTAATATTTTTCTAATGTTTGTAAATATTTTTTTATTTTTTGTAACTTAGTTCTTTTTTATTTTTTGTACTTTAGTTAGTTTATTTAATTGTATTTAATTGTAGGTATTGTATTTAATAAATTTATTGATAGTGTAGTGTTAGGTTTAATTGTAGATAATCGTAGGTAGTTTATTTAATTTATTTATTGATAGTGTAGTGTTAGGTTTAATTGTAACTTAGGTTAGGATTTATTTTACAGGTAATTTTGTAATTATTTTAACTAGGTAACTATTAAATAGTTCTTAACTATTTAATAGATATTGTACCTGGTTAAAATAAATACAAAGTTGCCTGTAAAATAAATATTAATCCTAAAATATCTACAATATAATTATAATTATATTGTAGCTATATTAGGGTTTATTTTACAGGTAAGTATTTAGATTTAACTAGGAATAATTTATTTAATAAGAGTTAATTTATTTTGTTAGAATAAAATTATATTTAACTTAGGGGGGTGTTAGGGTTAGGGTTAGAATTAGCTTTAGGGGTTAAAAAATTTATTAGAGTAGCAGTGAGCTCCGATCGGCAGATTAGGGGTTAATACTTGAAGTTAGGTGTCGGCGATGTTAGGGAGGGCAGATTAGGGGTTAATACTATTTATGAAAGGGTTATTGAGGAGGGAGTGAGGCGGATTAGGGGTTAATAACTTTATTATAGTAGCGGTGCGGTCCGCTCGGCAGATTAGGGGTTAATAAGTGTAGGCAGGTGGAGTCGACGTTGAGGGGGGCAGATTAGGGGTTAATAAATATAATATAGGGGTCGGCGGTGTTAGGGGCAGCAGATTAGGGGTACATAGCTATAATGTATCTTGCGGTGGTGTACGGAGCGGCAGATTAGGGGTTAATAATAATATGCAGGGGTCAGCGATAGCGGTGGGGGGGCAGATTAGGGGTTAATAAGTGTAAGGTTAGGGGTGTTTAGACTCGGGGTTCATGTTAGGGTGTTAGGTGCAGACTTAGGAAGTGTTTCCCCATAGGAAACAATGGGGCTGCGTTAGGAGCTGAACGCTGCTTTTTTGCAGGTGTTAGGTTTTTTTTTCAGCTCAAACAGCCCCATTGTTTTCTATGGGGGAATCGTGCACGAGCACGTTTTTGAAGCTGGCCGCGTCCGTAAGCACCGCTGGTATCGAGAGTTGCAGTGGCGTTAAATTATGCTCTACGCTCCTTTTTTGGAGCCTAACGCAGCCATTCTGTGAACTCTAAATACCAGCGGTATTTAAAAGGTGCGGGGGAAAAAAAGCACGCGTAGCTAACGCACCCCTTTGGCCGCAGAACTCTAAATCTAGCCGATAGTTAATAATAGAAATATTATTTAGATTTATTTAATTAATATTTAAGTTAGGGGGGTGTTAGTGTTAGACTTATGTTTAGGGGTTAATAATTTTATTACAGTGGCGGCAGTGTAGGGGGGGGCAGGATAGGGGTTAATAAATTTATTATAGGTGGCGACGGTGTAGGGGGGGCAGATTAGGGGTTAATAAGTTTAATATAGGTTTAGGGGTTAAACTATTTAGTTGCGGCGAGGTCCGGGATCCACAGGATAGGGGTTAATAACTTTATTATAGGTGGCGGCGGTATAGGGGGGCAGGATAGGGGTTACTAGGTATAATGTAGGTGGCAGTGGGGTCCAGGAGCGGCGGTTTAGGGGTTAATACATATATTATAGTTGCGGCAGGGACCGGGAGCGGCGGTTTAGGGGTTAACATATTTATTATAGTGGTGGTGGGCTCCGGGAGCTGTGGTTTAGGAGGTAATAACTTTATTTAGTTACGGAGGTGTAGGGGGGGACAGATTAGGGGTGTTTAGACTCGGGGTATATGTTAGGGTGTTAGGTTTAGACAGCTCCCATAGGAATCAATGAGATGTCTGGCAGCAGCGAACATGAACTTTCGCTATGGTCAGACTCCCATTGATTTCTATGGGATCCGCTGCCTCCAGGGCGGCGGTTTGAAAACCAGGTACGCTGGGCCGGAAAAGTGCCGAGCGTACCTGCTAGTTTTTTGATAACTCCCAAAAGTAGTCAGATTGTGCCGCACTTGTGTGCGGAACATCTGTAGTAACGTAAGAATCGATCTGTGTCGGACTGAGTCCGGCGGATTGAAGCTTACGTCACTATATGCTACTTTTGCCGGTGTCTAGGGCTTGATAACTATGGCGAATCAGCCTCGCCACAAATACGCTGCAGAATTCCAGCGTATTTGAGGTTGACGGCTTGATAACTAGGGACCACTGTATCCACTTTGTGTGAGTTTTTGAAAACTATGTCACAACAGTTTTCACAAGTGATAACAGTTCCACTTCTTGTATATGGTTTTGTGAATTACTGATGTTGCTATTATTTATATAGTAACATGCTATTATTGATATAGTTGTTACCAATTTCCTAATAAATATAAAATATTAGGTTTAGTCTTTACATTGGTAATATGCTGTTATGGCTTCAACACTTGAATTATAATTGCATTCGTAGTGCAATGGTATCCACGTGAGGGGTATGTGTTAACTATGGATCATTACATTGGGAGCTTATAGTTTACACCCCCAAATTCCCTAGCATATTGCTTGGTCAAACAAACACTTGGGTATCCTAATTGCAGCAGTGTGTATTACTCCCAGTGTTATCTATACTGGGTGGAATAATTCTCAACATTTTTTGCTGCTGTGAGTAAATATGTGCATAACACCGTAATGTTTGTAACACCGTAGTGTATATAACATAAGGGTATTTTATGAGGCATTTGTGGGCACACAAATATTTTATGATTGTGGTTTACAATTGGGCTGTGTTAGAGTTTATTTTGCCTAATAGTTATTGCATGTCACAAGAAATTGCGCTCTAACATAGTGTACTGTATAGCAATCATTATGTAGTGAGCCCACATATTATAATGGCGCTCTGCAGTTTGCACTTGGTAGTTTTATTTAGCGCTATAGTTGTCACAATTCTCAAATTTGCGCTTGATCTTAATTGGTTTAGTTTAACCCCTTAAGTGTCTAGAATTGTTTGGATGTTTTGATTAATATTTACAGTTTACTAAATTAATTCAATATTGCCATTGTTATACAAAACGGAGCATTTCTGGTAATACATTTCAATGAGATTGATGTGATATGTCAACCTGTTTCTCTGGGTGTATTGTAAATCTCTCAGAGCAACATATGTTATATTGTGTTGATCCTTATCGGATTAAATAGTGTGCAACCACTGTGTATTATTGACTTTATTACAATTATGCGTAGCAACATTGTATTTAAATTCAGCTAATTTGCCTGTGTGCTCATTGGTCAATTGCACTTATTTCTTTGTTGCCTGCAGCTAAATTGTTTTTAAACACTTCTTGATCTCCCTGGGGAGAGTGTATTATGGATACCAAATTGCTATTAGAATTGATTTGATTGAACTTAGGAAATAATAGTTCTACAGCTATTCTCAGATATTAGTTAAAAACCATAACAATGAGTCTCACACAACCCCACTGACGCGTTTCGCCTGTAAAGGCTTTATCAAAGGTGGTGGGCCACTGTGTTTGTCAGAATTTATTTGGTAACGGAACCAAATACCTGAGTGCTAATAGGGCATTTCTTCTCTTTGGATTTCTTTCCAATTTTTTCAGCACAGTGTCTCTGTTTGAGTGAAATTCTTGCTCAAAAAGTGAGTATTCAGAAGCTGGAACTATGTAAAAAGGTAAAACAGAAAGAAGCGGTCATGCTTGGCTTCCAAGTAAAACATGGCTAATGAGTTGGTTAAGTAAAAATGCTTGCAGCTCCAAATGGTTTTTTTTTAACAATGAGTTTAACCTTATATAGAGTTTAAATAAATAATTATCGGCTAGATTACGAGTTTTGCGGTAAGAGCGGTGCGGTACTAACTTGCACATTATTGTCACCGCTACCTACAGCGCTGGTATTACAGGTTTTTATAAACCCGTTAACAGGCAAGAAGTGAGAGTACAGCAAAATTGTGCTCCATACCGCACTCCAATACCAGCGCTGCTGAAAGCTACGGTGAGCTGGTTTTACGTGCTCATGCACGATTTCCCCATAGACATCAATGGGGAGAGCCGGCTGAAAAAAAGCCTAACACCTGCAATAAAGCAGTGTAAAGCTCCGTAACGCAACCCCATTGATTCCTATGGGGAAACAAAATGTATGTTTACACCTAACACCCTAACATGAACCCCGAGTCTTAACAACCCTAATCTTACACTTATTAACCCCTAATCTGATGCCCCCGACATCGCCGACACCTACATTATACTTATTAACCCCTAATCTGCCGCTCCGGATATCGCCGCCACTATAATAAACATATTAACCCCAAAACCGCCACACTCCCGCCTTGCAAACACTAGTTAAATATTATTAACCCCTAATCTGCCTCCCCTAACATCGCCGCCACCTACCTACATTTATTAACCCCTAATCTGCCGCCCCCAATGTCGCTGCCACTATACTAAATTTATTAACCCCTAAACCTAAGTCTAACACTAACACCCCCTAACTTTAATATAATTAAAATAAATCTAAACAAAACCTACTATTAATAACTAAATAATTCCTATTTAAAACTAAATACTTACCTGTAAAATAAACCCTAAGCTAGCTACAATACCACTAATAGTTACATTGTAGCTAGCTTAGGGTTTATTTTTATTTTACAGGCAAGTTTGTATTTATTTTAACTAGGTAGAATAGTTAATAAATAGTTAACTATTTACTAACTACCTAGCTAAAATAAATACAAATTTACCTGTAAAATAAAACCTAACCTGAGTTACACTAACACTTAACCTTACACAACAATTAAATAAATTACCTAAATTAAATACAATTACCTAAATTACAAAAAAAACCCCCACTAAATTACACAAAATAAAAAAAAGAAATTATCAGATATTTAAATTAATTACACCTAATCTAATAGCCCTATCAAAATAAATAAGCCCCCCCCAAAAAAAAAAACCTAGCCTACAATAAACTACCAATAGCCCTTAAAAGGGAATTTTGCGGGGCATTGCCCAAAAGAAATCAGCTCCTTTACCTGTAAAAAAATACAAACACCCCCCCAACAGTAAAACCCACCACCCACACAAACAACCCCCCCAAATAAAATCCTAACTGAAAAGGGCATTTGTATGGGCATTGCCCTTAAAAGGGTATTTAGCTCTTTTTCTATTGCCCAAACCCTAATCTAAAACTAAAACCCACCCAATAAACCCTTAAAAAACCAAACACTAACCCCCAAAGATCCACGTACAGTTTTGAAGACCGGACATCCATCCTCACTGAAGTCGGGAGAAGTTCTCAGCGAAGCGGCAAGAAGTCCTTAACAAAGCCGGGAAAAGTCTTCATCCAAGCCGGCAGAAGTGGTCCTCCAGATGGGCAGAAGTCTTCATCCAGACGGCATCTTCTATCTTCATCCATCCAGCACGGAGCGGGTCCATCTTCAAGACATCCGGCGCGGAGCATCCTCTTCAAACGAAGTCTTCTTCCCAAATGAATGTTCCTTTAAGTGACGTCATCCAAGATGGCGTCTCTTGAATTCCGATTGGCTGATAGAATTCTATCAGCCAATTGGAATTAAATGGGAAAAAATCCTATTGGCTGATACAATCAGCGAATAGGATTGAGCTTGCATTCTATTGGCTGTTCCAATCAGCCAATAGAATGTGAGCTCAATCCTGTTGGCTGATTGGATCAGCCAATAGCATTGAAGCTCAATCCTATTGGTTGATTGCATCAGCCAATAGGATTTTTTCACCTTTAATTCCGATTGGCTGATAGAATTCTATCAGCCAATAGAAATTCAAGGGACGGCATCTTGGATGACGTCACTTAAAGGAACATTCTTTCGGGAAGAAGACTTTGTTTGAAGAGGATGCTCCGAGCCGGATGTCTTGAAGATGGACCCACTCTGCGCCGGATGGATGAAGATAGAAGATGCCGTCTGGATGAAGACTTCTGCCCGTCTGGAGTACCACATCTGCAGGCTTGGATGAAGACTTCTCCCTGCTTCGTTGAGGACTTCTCCCAGCTTCGTTGAGGATGGATGTCCGGTCTTCAAAACTGTAAGTGGATCTTCGGGGGTTAGTGTTAGTTTTTTTTTTAAGGGTTTATTGGGTGTCTTTTAGTTTTAGATTAGGGTTTGGGCAATATAAAAAGAGCTATGGGGAGCTTAGGTTTTTTTAGTTAGGATTTTATTTGGGGGGTTGGTTGTGTGGGTGGTGGGTTTTACTGTTGGGGCGGTGTTTGTATTTTTTTTACAGGCAAAAGAGCTGATTTATTTGGGGCAATGCCCCGCAAAAGGCCCTTTTAAGGGCTATTGGTAGTTTATTGTAGGCTAGGGTTTTTTTATTTTGGGGGGCTTTTTTATTTTGATAGGGCTATTAGATTAGGTGTAATTAGTTTAAATATCTATAATTTCTTTTTTTATGTTGTGTAATTTAGTGTTTTTTTTGTAATTTAGGTAATTATATTTAATTTAGGTAATTTATTTAATTGTAGTGTAAGGTTAGGTGTTGGTGTAACTCGGGTTAGGTTTTATTTTACAGGTACATTTGTATTTATTTTAGCTGGGTAGTTAGTAAATAGTTAATAACTATTTAGTAACTTTTCTACCTAGTTAAAATAAATGCAAACTTGCCTGTAAAATAAAAATAAACCCTAAACTAGCTACAATGTAACTATTAGTTATATTGTAGCTAGCTTAGGGTTTATTTTACAGGTAAGTATTTAGTTTTAAATAGGAATTATTTAGGTAATGATAGGAATTTGTATTTAGATTTATTTAAATTATATTTGAGTTAGGGGGTGTTAGAGTTAGGGTTAGACTTTAGGTTTAGGGGTTAATAAATTTAGTATAGTGGCGGCGACGTCGGGGGCGGCAGATTAGGGGTTAATAAATGTAGGTAGGTGGTGGCGATGTTAGGGGCGGCAGATTAGGGGTTAATAATATTTAACTAGTGTTTGCGAGGCGGGAGTGCGGTGGTTTAGGGGCTAATATGTTAATTATAGTGGCAGCGATGTCGGGAGCGGCAGATTAGGAGTTAATAATTTTATTTTAGTGTTTGTAATGCGGGAGGGCCTCGGTTTAGGGGTTAATAGGTAGTTTATAGGTGTTAGTGTACTTTTTAGCACTTTAGTTATGAGTTTTATGCTACAGCTTTAGAGTGTAAAACTCATAACTACTGACTTTAGATTGCGTTACGAATCTTGCAGGATAGGCTGTATCGCTCACTTTTTGGCCTCCCAGAAAAAGCTTGTAATACCGGCGCTATGGAAGTCCCATTGAAAAAAGACTTTACGCAAATTGCGTAAGTTAATTTGCGGTACTGCCAAAAAAGTGTGCAGTGCCCCTAAACCTGCAAGGCTCGTAATACCAGCAGTAGTGAAAAAGCAGCGTTATGAGCCTTAACGCTGCTTTTTTACTCATACCGCAAAACTCGTAATCTAGCCGTAAGTTAGCTCAATAATAAAAAGTCAAACAGCTCATATCTGATTAATGATTGGCTCGGAAACGTAGCTACAGTCATGCATGTAGGTAGCCTTGCTACAGGTTGTAGGTTTGCCCTGACATACAAATAGGAGCATTTCACAGCTATGGGACTTACCTTAAGGTGACAGTGCTACCAGTTATTTATGGGTTCATTTCTAGGACTTTTTGGTACTGGACAGTTTGGAGTCTCAGACTAGGATAACAATTTTAAGCTGTCTGTTTCTAACAGTTAACACCAAATGTAACTTTTCTTACTCCATTAACCTTAACCACAAACATTTCTAGTCATTAACCCTAACTTGCACCCCTTATTCCCATCACTACAGAACCCTACCCATGAAAGCTCCTCATCTCAACTCTCTCAACACTAACCCGGCCCGGACTGGCCATAGGGCATACAGGGCAAATGCCTGGTGGGCTGGGCTCTTATAAGGGCCTTGCTATTATATAAAGGCCCCACCCTCTCTTAATATGGGTAGCAATAGGAAAGCTTTTAAAGTCTGCCTATTTTGTAAAGTAGAAAGTACATTTTCTGTCTTGATGTTAAAGGATTACTTTCTGTTATAATTTTTAAGCTAAACAACTAACATATTAAAGTTAATAAACATTAATTAAAACCTACTGACCTATATTTTCTCCAAAACGAAGTTTCATAACGTTCTAAAAGTTATATCTTTTATTCGCCGATGATGTCACGTTATCCTGCCCACTATTTTCAGCACTGCGTGTTCAAAATACTTAAACCAATAACTTTGTGTTTAAAGCGCCATTTTGAAACCTAGGTTTTGTAAACGGATTGGTACAGAGCAAAGGATACCCACGGAGTGGGTTTGGAAAACAATTAAATTTGCAGACAAGATTTCTGATATACGTTAGAGATATGTTAATGAAATGCTATTGATAAAAAGCGTATTTGGGGTAGTTAGTTAGTAACAGGCATAGAAAATATTTACTTACAGTGGCCCTTTAAGCAGTTATGCTGCAGAATGAGAGTTTCGGTCTATTATGGCTTCCTAGCTGACGGAAATCTTACTGATGTGGGCTGCTCTGCCTTTAAATGCCCGAGCCTATTTTTGTTCCCAGTCCGGTCATCCCTACATAATACTCCAGTGTTAACTTCCCTTTGCCTATATAAAGCCACAACCAGCCACTAAATGATCCCTGACAGACCCTCGAAAACTGCACTCCAAAGATGTCAGTGTAAAATCCTCTAAATATCTTAAAATGTCTTCTCAGCTGTCAAACTGAAGTATCTTTACTGTTCAAACAAACAGCAAAATTACATTGCTACTAATAAAATAAATGTATTAACCCCTAAACCGCCACACCCCCACATCATAAAACATCAAATTAAACTATTAATCTCTAAACCTAAAACCCTACAAGAATCACAAATTCCCCCCCCCCCCACCCAACCAATCCCCCAAAATAATAAAAAACCTAAGGCTAAAAAAAACCTAAGCTACCCATTGCCCCTAAAGGGGCATTTGTATGGTCATTGCCCTTAAAAGGGCATTCAGCTGATTTGTGCCCATTAAAATAAAAAAAATCGGGGGCGGAGCCTACACTCACTGCGGCTGATCACATCTTTGTGAAGCTCTCTGAACTGGACTCTAAGTTTACAAACTAAACTAAACCAAATTTAAATATTTCTTGCCCTGCATTAGATATATATCATGGTGAACAGATTTCTTCTAGGAGCTGATGGTTTGATGGAGTCTATGCCTATGTTCTTTGAGTCAGCTACGGGACAAGCTTGATATCAGGTCTGGAAGCCATTTTCTTTCTGTGTAACTACGCAGCAATCTGAGATATAGAAACAGAGCCTGAATGGGTTATGGACCGTAGGCCTTGGGCTGCCACACTATTACCCCCCCCCCCCCCCCGAACTCCGGGGTTACAATATCCTGCAATAGGATAAAGAACTTTCTTTTTGCCATCCTTTGTGATGAGGGACATATCACATCTGATCAAGCATCGTATATAATACATTTACAATGGCGATAGATACTGAGCTGATCCTAAGGGAAATGAAAGCCATGCTGGATGCCCACTTTAAAAAACTATGTGCAACACTTAAAGAGGAATTCGCCTCCCTAAAAGATATATGTGTCAAAGCAAAGGGAGAGACGCAGCCTTCACTAAAGCTAGCTTACATGCCTGACCCAAGTACCCATACTAAACCAAACGGGGAAACTTCTTCAAACTTTAACAATTCACCCAAATGCAGACCTGGTGGCTGCAAGTGAACCGTCTGACAAACAGATGAAGCGGCCGGTTGATCTGAAGTGGAGAGCTGCATTAACGCATGTGAGCAACAGACGGCCTGTCCCAGCGCTCATTCCTGACCCTAAAAACATAACAGCGGGTAATGAGGAGCCTCCGACATCACTGTCAGTGCATCAAAGCTGGTCGCCTGTCAGAGTGTTAGGGACATCCTGTCACCCACACTGTTCTACAGCTGGAGGACAAGGCAAATGTTGGGGAAACACGGCAACACCTTTCTCTTGCCCTGGAGACAGGTGTTGGGAATTAACACGTTATGTGAGAAAGGGCGTGGGTTAGGCGGCCGATATGTCAATGCAGAGAACAGCCGCAGCACACAGAAGTCCGTGCTATTTTCCACCTTGCTTCTGCCGGCTTGCAACTTGGACTTATTTACAAACTAACTACTGACCTGAGCCTAGCTGCTATAATTAAAACGCTGCGAGTCCTTATTGTAAATATATCACTTATAAGTTGTGAGGTAACAGATTTGAGGAATATACCGGGAGGTATAGAGTTGTTTATGGCGACTTTCATTGTTTGGGCATTCTCAGGTTGTTTTGTTACTTTCAGAGTGTTATTTACTGTTTAATTTATGCACACATGTACTGCTTCAGTTTTCCGGAATTTTACAGTGAAGCATCTGTGAGCCAGAGGTGACAGCCTCATATTGAACCCCCCGGCAATATCATCATAATTGGGATATCTGCCTAGCGCAGTGCAAGCTTACAAAGCACTGTATATCTCCCAGCTATCTTACTTTAGATAAGTTAATCTACAAAGGTTGTGCTACACTATGTACCCTGTAAGTATCACAATGCAATTAATGGCAAACTGTAAATTATCAGCCAGAGACTCCTGCGTACAATATTATCAGTGTATAATACACCGGACCCGTTCATATGCGCCTACGCCATAAGTTATTACATTTAATACGCAGGTGCATCCTCTCCTCAGTCAGAGATATCTTCGGTGGCTGATCATAAGTCATTTGGGGTTGTTAGTAACGCTTGTCACGAGCAAAATGCCTGTTGTATTGGTATTCATGTCTTAGGTGATAAAGCTACACAGCTTGTTAATTAACTCATCATGACTCCACCTGATTAGTAACCCCATATCTATTCTACTTAAACTACTATGAATAAATTATATAATAAATGCATTCCCCTAGAGATATATATTAGCATACTCATTCCCACTGGCAGCTACAATTAATACCCCTAAGATATCTCGTTTACCATCCTATCATATGTATTTAAGCTAAGCCGGGCCAGATCTCCACTGATTTCCATATGGGTGTTTATATATTTATTTATTTTTTTTCTTTTTATGTTTTTGTTTATTTGTATCTAGCATGTTATATAGATTACATATCTGCTTGTTTCCTTTCGTTACTATCATTTGTGTTATACATATTTGTGAAAAATAAGAAAACAGAGGTTTCTTTTGGAGACTCAAGAGTAGTCTCCTAGTGTCCATGATAACCCTCTGAAGCTTTGCACTAAAGATAGCACTACAGGGTCCAAGAGCGACCTTATGAGCCATAGCGAGGGTTTACATTATTTTGGGCAAATTGCATGTTACCACATACTTTTTAATATGGTCAGTTGCACGTAACTTGTTTATCTTGTTGGATTGTATTCATACTATGTCTGGAAGAAATGTCATTGTTTAATTTACTGGCATGTCTGAAATTGTACGCCCTGAATTAAACCTCAATAAAAATATTAAAAAAAAAAAAAAAAAAATCTACAAAAAACACCCAAAAAACAAACAAACCTAAGTCTAACCCCCAAATAGGTACTCACCATTCCTGAAGTCCGGCGGAGAAGGTCTTCTCCCAGGCGGCAACATCTTCATCCAGCGCGGAGACCTCTTCAATCTTCATCCAGGGCGAAGGCCGCGCGGAACAGGACCGGTGACCTCGGAGCCATCCAGCATGGAAGATCCTCTTCATGTGATTGTCGCCACACACTGAGGATTGAATCCAAGGTACCCATTTTATATTGGGGTACTGTTGTATTCCTATTGGCTGAAAAACTGAAATCAGTCAATAGGATGAGAGCTGCTTAAATCCTATTGACTGTTCAATTTCAATTCATCAAAATTGTAAGAAATAATTGCATCCGAAGTTTGTGATGCTCCTGTAATTTTTAAATAAACTCACCTGTATCAATTAACAGGTGCTGACAATATAGAAATCCCACCGGCAACCAGTGGTGAAAAATTGACTCAACCTTTCTGTAGTGTGACTTACTGAGCATGGAGAAGAGAAAGAGCAGCAAAAAATTGTCTGAGGATTTGATAAAAAAAGTTGTGGAAAACATGGACAATCTTAAGGTTACAAGTCCATCTCCAGAAATCTTAATGTTCCTGTGTCCACTGTGCGCAATATTGTCAAGAAGTTTACAGCCCATGGCACTGTAGAAAGAGAAAAATTGATCAAAGATTGCAATGAAGGATTGTTCGATTGGTGGATAAAGAACCTCGATCAACTTCCACAAAAATTTAAGCTGACCTTCAGGCACAGGGTTCAAATGTGTCAGCTTGCATTATATGTTTCCATCTGAATGAAAAGGGACCCTATGTTAGGAGACCCAGGAGGACCCCACTGCTGGCACAGAAATATAAAAAAAGCCAAATAGGAGTTTGCCAAAACTTACCTGAGGTAGCCAAAATCCTTTTGGGAAAATGTACTGTGGACAGACGAAACAAAATTACAGCTTTTTGGTAAAGCCCATCATTCTACTGTTTCAGAAAAAGAATACAGTACCTACAGTCAAACATGGTGGAGGTTCACTGATGTTTTGGGTAGACATGTGCCTTTCGTTTCGATCCAAATGGAAATTTGGACAAATTCGCCAAATTTGGAGATTCGAATCAATTCAAATTACCGAATTACCCTAGCAATGAAACTAAACTAATTAGAATGCATTTGTCGCAAATAAATCTGAATTAGTTCAGATTTATTTGTTACATTCAAATGGCCATGGACTAATCACAATTCAGTATAAAAATTTAATTTAGTGAGATTTGGTGAGATAGAACAGTTAAATAATTCCATTTGTGTAACTTGGAACCATCTGAATCAACATAAAACATACAGAACTTCCGAATTTACTAATCAAATCCAAAACGAATACATCTGAATACATCCAAATTTATTTGAATCCGAATGAATCCGAAACGAATACATTCTAATGTGAGTACACCCTCACATTTTTGTAAATATTTTATTATATCTTTTCATGTGATAACACTGAAGAAATGACACTTTGCTACAATGTAAAGTAGTGAGTGTACAGCCTGTATAACTGTATTAATTTGCTGTCCCCTCAAAATAACTCAACACACAGCCATTAATGTCTAAACCGTTGGCAACAAAAGTGAGTACACCCCTAAGTGAAAATGTCCAAATTGGGCCCAATTAGCCATTTTCCCTCCCTGGTGTCATGTGACTCGTTAGTGTTACAAGGTCTCAGGTGTGAATGGGGAGCAGGCATGTTAAAATTGGTGTTATCGCTCTCACACTCTTATAATGGTCACTGGAAGTTCAACATGGCACCTCATAGCAAAGAACTCTCTGAGGATCTGAAAAAAAGAATTGTTGCTCTACATAAAGATGGCCTAGGCTATAAGAAGATTGCCAAGACCCTGAAACTGAGCTGCAGCACGGTGGGCAAGACCATACAGCGGTTTCACAAGACAGGTTCCACTCAGAACAGGCCTTGCTCAGTGTCATATCCAGAGGTTGTCTTTGGGAAATAGACGTATGAGTTTTGCCAGCATTGCTGCAGAGGTTGAAGAGGTGGAGGGTCAGCCTGTCAGTGCTCAGACCATATGCCTCACACTGCATCAAATTGGTCTGCATAGCTGTCATCCCAGAAGGAAGCCTCTTCTAAAGATGATGCACAAGTAAGCCTGCAAACAGTTTGCTGAAGACACGCAGACTAAGGACATGAATTACTGGAACCATGTGCTGTGGTCCGATGAGACGAAGATAAACTTATTTGGTTCAGATGGTTTCAAGCATGTGTGGCGGCAACCAGGTGAGGAGTACAAAGACAAGTGTGTCTTGCCTACAGTCAAGCATGGTGTTGGGAGTGTCATGGTCTGGGCCTGCATGAGTGCTGAAGGCACTGGGGAGCTACAGTTCATTGAGGGAACCATGAATGCCAACATGTACTATGACATACTGAAGCAGAGCATGATCCCATCCCTTCGGAGACTGAGCCACAGGGCAGTATTCCAACATGATAACGCACCAAACACACCTCCAAGACGACCACTGCCTTGCTAAAGAAGCTGAGGGTAAAGGTGATGGACTGGCCAAGCATGTCTCCAGACCTAAACCCTATTGAGAATCTGTGGGGCATCCTCAAACAGAAGGTGGGAGAGCGCAAGGTCTCTAACATCCACCAGCTCCGTGATGTTGTCATGGAGGAGTGTAAGAGGACTCCAGGGGAAACCTGTGAAGCTCTGGTGAACTCCATACCCAAGAGGGTTAAGGCAGTGCAGGAAAATAATGGTGGGCACACAAAATATTGACACTTTGGGCTTTTACACTTAGGGGTGTACTCACTTTTGTTGCCAATGGTTTAGACATTAATGACTGTGTGTTGAGTTATTTTGAGGGGACAGCAAATTTACGCTGTTATACAGGCTGTACACTCACTACTTTACATTGTAGCAAAGTGTCATTTCTTCAGTGTTGTCACATGAAAAGATATAATAAAATATTTACAAAAATGTGAGTGGTGTACTCACTTTTGTGAGATACTGTATATTTATATTTATATATATATATATATATATATATATATATATATATATATATATATATATCTTCTATAGTATGGCCTAGTACTCATGGAATCCTAGCAGTACCGGGGTGCACATCAGAAACAATTTCAATAAGTCCAATAAGAGGAAGGCACTCACCGGATTTGACAAAGGGATTATTTATTCCTTTAACATAACGTAACGTTTCGGGGTGTTACCCCCGTTTTCAAACACACAACCAGACCCAACACCATAACAGCTCCTTAAATACCCTTTTTCCCAATCACCCTTTGCAGGTGTGGCTCAGCTTGGGATATGCATCATCATGCTGCGCCCGTATCCTAGCAACCACTAGTAAATAAACATATTTAACAACCGTGTATTAAAAACAGTATTACTGACAAAATTATCTGACACGTAACTAGCACTGTCAGTTATACGACCTGCTAAATCATCATATCATTTCATATTGTATATTAACTAACAATACCATATCAAATATGCCATGAAAGAGTGGACTTAAGTGGTTGGATGTGCACCGATACTTTTTGTTGTCTTGTAATTGTTTTGGTCACTTCTGTAGCACTCCCGCAATATGTGTGCTAAGATCAAACAGTCCTTTTGTGGTGTGCTTAACCAAAAAACCCCTTTGTTGTATCTTTGAATAGGGAGCTGACCAAATCCCTCCCCTTTGGTTAATGCACGCCACCCAGCCCAGGTGTGTTCCAGAGAAATTGTGATATACTTAATAAGCTAGAAAGCTTCACACTGTGTAGACATGACTTGCTGCAGTGTGGAAACCGGTTAGTGTAGGACCAGTCTAATATGGGACACCTTGTAAGTGGTGACTGGCTTAGCAGAATATGATCATATTGTGTGACTAAGATCCCTATTTTATTTAAATTTAAACAGGCAATTTTTTGCAGCATAAATATAAGTCAATATTATTGCGAGATGTTAATCCCAATTTTATTTGAACTATGTAAGTATATTTAGCAGATAGAAGTATATTTGTTTTTGCAGCTCAAATATAAGTCAATATTATTGCGAGATGTTTATCCCAATCTTATTAGAAGCTATGTAAGTATATTTGACAGACAGAAGCATATACAAATATGCCATGAAAGAGTGGACTTAAGTGGTTGGATGTGCACCGATACTTTTTGTTGTCTTGTAATTGTTTTGGTCACTTCGGTAGCACTCCCACAATATGTGTGCTAAGATCAAACAGTCCTTTTGTGGTGTGCTTAACCAAAAAAAAACCTTTGTTGTATATATTACAAAATAATGCCTCAATATTCAGAAGCGTCATGACCTGTTATACCTACATTACAGCGCAATCTAACCTCTCATATTAAATCCCCACTTGACCTTCTATAGAATACAGACATTATACATCATCATTGCCTCCAGCCTAATCATGAACATAAACAGGCATTTAAAGCTTACTTAAAGTGATAGACCGCCAATGCTACCACACAGCAACCAGCATAAAATAAACAAACTTAAAGCATAAAAAGAAGAAAGAAAAAAGAAAAAGAAAAAGAAAGAAAAGCAAAAAATATAAAAGGACAAAAAGAGAACAAAAGCAACAAAAATAAATAAACACAAAAATGAATGAAAATGAGATAAAATAAAAACACATAACAAACAAAACAAACAAAAATCTGCTGAGAGCTATAGTCATAGTAGAAAACTGGGATTATATATTCATAGGAAACTATGCCACTCAAGTTTAGTATTCAATCCTTTGGGAGAAATAGTTTCCAACAAATAAGTCCATCTCGTCTCCCTTTGTAGAAGCAGCCTATTCCTATCCACTCCTCTTTTCATCTCTGGTATGTGATCTATAATCATATAGCGTAAATCCGCCACATTATGCCTTTGCTCATAAGTGTCTGGCCACTGGATGATTCGACTCGCCATTCTTTATGGCCTGTCTTATGGCGCTCCTGTGGTTGGCCATCCTCGTCCTCAGATTGCCACAGGTCTTACCAACATAGAATAGGCTGCACGGACAGTATAAGAGGTAGACAATATACGGAGTCGTGCATGTTACCCTGTGCTTAAGAAAGTATTTCTTATTATATCTAGGGTGGTTGAAGACATCGCATTACAGGTAGTGCAGCCACTGCACTTATAACACCCTGGTTTCAACGGCTGCCTATTGGCTGTGTGGTATCACTTTAAGTAAGCTTTAAATGCCTGTTTATGTTCATGATTAGGCTGGAGGTAATAATGATGTATAATGTCTGTATTCTATAGAAGGTCAAGTGGAGATTTAATATGAGCGGTTAGATTGCGCTGTAATGTAGGTATAACAGGTCATGACGCTTCTGAATATTGAGGCATTATTTTGTAATAGTCTAATGAGCATGGATTATTTCAGTTAAAGGGACAGTCTAGTCAAAATTAAACTTTCATGATTCAGCTAGGGCATGCAATTTTAAAAAACTTTCCAATTGACTTTTATCATTAAATGTGCTTTGTTCCCTTGGTGGTATTTTTGAAAAGCTAATCCTAGCTAGGCTCAAACTGATTTCTAAACCGTTGAAAACCGCCTCTTAGCTCAGAGCATTTTGAAAGTTTTTCACAGTTAGACAGTGCTAGTTCATGTGTATCATATAGATAACATTGTGCTCACTCCCATGGAGTTATTTAGGAGTCTGCAATGATTGACTAAACTGTATGTCTGTCAAAAGCCCTGAGATAAGGGGGCAGTCTGCAGAAGCTTAGATACAAGGTAATCAAAGAGGTAAAACATATATTAATATAACTGTGCTGGTTATGCAAAACTGGGGATGGGTAATAAAGGTATTATCTATCTTTTTAAACAATACAAATTCTGGTGTAGACTGTCCCTTTAAGTTTGCTATAGTCCTGATAAGGTATTGTTAGCTAATATACAATATGAAATGATCTGATGATTATAGCAGGTCGTATAACTGACAGTGCTAGTTATGTGTCAGATCATTTTGTCAGTAATACTGTTTTTAATACACGGTTGTTAAAAATGTTTATTTACTAGTGGTTGCTAGGATACATATTTGTAGTGAGGATAAAGCACTCCTAATCCCTCTGCAGTCATTTTGAAATGCAGACAATATTTCTGCCCAGGGTGCATACAGGTGAAATAGGTACAAGTCAGTAGTATATGCAGCAGTCACTGGGTCTTTAAAGGGACATGAAACCCCAATTTTTTCTTTCATGGTTTAGAAAGAGTATGCAATTTTAAACAACTTTCTAATTTATTTCTATTATCTAATTTGTTTAATTTTGTTGATATGCTTTGCTGAAAAGCATATCTAGATATGCTCAGTAGCTGCTGATTGGTTGCTGCACATAGATGCCTCATGTGATTGGCTCACCCATGTGCATTGCTATTCCTTCAACAAAGGATATCTAAAAAATGAAGCAAATATATCATAGAAGTAAATTGGAATGTTGTTTAAAATTGTATTCTCTATCTGAATCATGACAGAATTTTTTGGTGTTTAGTGTCCCTTTAACTAAAAGAAGAATATTTATTCCGACCTGTCGGACAGGGTGATGTGTCTGCAACAATCCAAGTTGTGTATATAAAGCAATACTAGGACTATAATCTGTGTGGTCATTTACCCTTGAAACTCTGACCCCTAGAGGGTTAAATACTAGCCTGGACTGGCATTGCTTTATATAAATTCCTATAAACTTCTATACGTCTGATGGAAACATACATGGTTTTATTATAACCACTTGGAACAACCCCCCCCCCATATATATAGTTTTTGACAATAATGACTACATAGAAATAGATATAGCCTAAGTCACAGGAATAGGATTTTCCTAGGAATATTTTGTTAAATGTTAATCACATATTTGCCCTGCATTATATCATGACTTACCATGATTTAGTAAGTGTCCTACATAAGTATATGCAATAGAATAGCAAGATTATGTTCATTTATATGCAATAGGCTTAACAGCTAAATACGCTTTAATATAACTTAAATAACCACACAGATTATAGTCCTAGTATTGCTTTATATACACAACTTGGATTGTTGCAGACACATCACCCTGTCCCTTCTCTATTTGTTTTTATTAGTACACGAGACTGATACCTGACAGCCGTTTGCAAATGTGGCGTCCCGGTTACCATGACAACCCACACACACCGGCCTGACTCCTGTGGGAAGCATGTAGTGACGTGATGTCCGGAGCACCAATGGCGAGGTCTGAGTCTTTGGGTGGCGGGTATAAGTAAGTGTACATGTTTTATTTGTAATCTTGTCTGAGGATGGGGGTAACCCCGAAACATTACAGGTTGGAATAAATATTCTTCTTTTAGTTAAAGACCCAGTGAGTGCTGCTTTTACTACTGATATATATATATATAATGTGAGTGTGAGAAAAGATAGATAAATCATAGATAGAAAAATCTAGGGTGAGATTACATATACGGCGCAGGCTTCAGCGCAAGCGCTGCAACCCGCACCGCCCGTAATTTCACCTCGCACATCGGGTATCTAATAAACCCCACCGGCAGTTCATAAAGTGCCGTAAGTCGGATAAACTAGCAATGTCCAAAAAATGAGCGTAAATACAATTTCTGGAGTCGCTAGTGACTTACGGCACTTCAGAAACTGCCGGAGCCTAAGAAAAGTAAAAAAATATATAAAATCTTCCGTAAAAGTTTAACACGCCTCCCAAAAATAAGCCCGACACGTAAAACCCCTATATCCGCCATCAAACCCACATCGGAACGAATAAAAGTACTAACCCCTAAACCGACAACCCCCCCACAATGCAATATGCCTATTTAAACTATTAACCCCTGTATCCACCATCAAACCCACACCGCAAGTACTAACTAAAGTATTAACCCCTAAATCCGCCATCAAACCCACACCGCAATAAACCTATTAAAGTATTAACCCCTAAATCTGCCAACTCCAACATCGCAAACTACCTATTAAAAATATTAACCCCTAATCTGCCATTAACCCACAACACAAACTACCTATTGAAGTATTAACCCCTAAACCACCAAAGCCCACAACGCAAATAAATAATTAAATCACTAATCCCCCTAACCTAACACCCCCTAACTGAACCCAAATTACCTAAATTACAAAATACTAAAGTTACTATTAAAATAAAAAAACTTCACCGCATGGGACAGGACCTTCACCGCCGGACTTTAGGAATGGTGATTATCAACATGGGGGTTAGACTTTAAAATTGAGTGTGTTTATTTAGATTAGGGTGGGCATTTTGTAAAATAGCTAAATGCCCTTTTCAGGGCAATGGGTAGTTTAGTTTTTTTAGTGTTACTGTTAGGGGGCACTTTTTGAATGTAAAAGAGCTGTTTATCTTGGGGCAATGCCCTGCAAAAAGCCCTTTTAATGGCTACTGGTAGTTTATTCTTAGAGTAGGGGGTGTTTTTTTTTTAGGGGGGGCTTTTTATTTTCATAGGGATTAGGTATAATTTTTTAAAATTTTATCATTTTGTTTTTTATTTTCTGTAATCTTAGATTTTTTTATTTTATGTAATTGTAGCTTAAAGGGACAGTCTACGCCAGAATTTTAATTTTGACTAGACTGTCCCTTTAATTTATACTAAGTTTATTTTTATTTTTAAAGTAGTGTTATTTTTTTTTATTTTAATAGTTAGTAACTTTAGTATTTTGTAATTTAGGTAATTTGGGTTAATTTAGGGGGTATTAGGTTAGGGGGTTTAGTAATTTAATTATTTATTTGCGTTGTGGGCTTTGGCGGTTTAGGGGTTAATACTTTAATAGGTAGTTTGTGTTGTGGGTTAATGGCTGATTAGGGGTTAATAGTTTTATTAGGTAGTTTGTGATGTTGGAATTGGCGTATTTAGGGGTTAATACTTTATTTGTAGTTGCGGTGTGGGTTTGATGGTGGATATAGGGGTTAATATATTTTATTAGTTATTGTGGTGGGGGTTGGTGGTTGACAGGTAGCTAGATATTGCGCATGCGTTAGGTGTTATTTTATTTTTGCAGGCAGTTTCGGGAGTTACAGTGCTCCCATTCTCAGTGCAAGGCCTGCTGCGGCTGCCTTAGTATGGTGAGGTGAAAATGGAGTAAGATTTCTCCATTTTCGCCACGCAAGTCCTTGCGCTGAATATTGGATACCGATTTGCGATGCAGTCCCATGTTAGCTTATGGGAGTAAAAATTGCGGGCGACGGTTGAAATATACGCGCGTCATTTGTATGCTACGCCGTATATGTAATACCAAAATTGCGTAAAAACCAGCGTCGCTGGCTTTTGCGGGCAACACAGCATATGTAATGGGGCCCCTAGTGTATAATGTCCCTTTAAACTTAAACCAATTGAGAAAAAACAGGTTCCCACTATAGAAAGCACATCAGCACTCTCTGCCCTAACTACTAAAGCAAAATGGAAAAGAATAATAAAAATGAACTTTTATTAATTATACACATAACATTTGGTAATAATTGAATTAA